>NW_025533484.1:847500-902500 GCF_020615455.1 Coregonus clupeaformis | reverse complement strand
AGTACCAGTCAAAAGTTTGGACACACCTACTCATTCAAGGGTTTTTCTTTATTTTTTTACTATTTTCTACATTGTAGAATAATAGTGAAGACATCAAAACTATGAAATAACACATATGGAATCATGTAGTAACCAAAGAAGTGTTAAACAAATCAATATATTTTATATTTGAGATTCTCCAAATAGCCACTCTTTGCCTTGATGACAGCTTTGCACACTCTTGGCATTCTTTTGACTGGTAGTGTACATGTTAGAAAAGTGCAAGCATTCCAGAGAAATGCATTGCAATCGCAATGATATATTTTGCATGGCTTTACATGTAGAATGTTTGATGCTGAAAAAGCTATCCTTTCCCACGGACGCATCATCCTGGAAATGTTAAGTGGTGGGTGGATGAGGTGCTGAGGGGCTCCCACTCCATCACCTGGACGGTCATCATCTCCTCATCCTCCCTAGGTGCAGCTGTGGGCTCCTCTCCCTCCCAGAAGGCTCCAGATGTGGAGAAGGAGGTGCTCCTCTCCCTCCCAGAAGGCTCCAGATGTGCAGAAGGAGGTGCTCCTCTCCCTCCCAGAAGGCTCCAGATGTGGAGAAGGAGGTGCTCCTCTCCCTCCCAGAAGGCTCCACATGTGGAGAAGGAGGTGCTCCTCTCCCTCCCAGAAGGCTCCAGATGTGCAGAAGGAGGTGCTCCTCTCCCTCCCAGAAGGCTCCAGATGTGGAGAAGGAGGTGCTCCTCTCCCTCCCAGAAGGCTCCACATGTGGAGAAGGAGGTGCTCCTCTCCCTCCCAGAAGGCTCCAGATGTGGAGAAGGAGGTGCTCCTCTCCCTCCCAGAAGGCTCCAGATGTGGAGAAGGAGGTGCTCCTCTCCCTCCCAGAAGGCTCCAGATGTGGAGAAGGAGGTGCTCCTCTCCCTCCCAGAAGGCTCCAGATGTGGAGAAGGAGGTGCTCCTCTCCCTCCCAGAAGGCTCCAGATGTGCAGAAGGAGGTGACTGCTAGGGAGGCACGTCTTATGGCCATTTTAGAGGCCGTGATTAAGAAGTACTTGTATGGATTTTATTTATAGCTATTCATTTATTCATTTTCTACTGTTTTTTGGTGGTCCTTTTTTAAACCCAAAGTGAATTTCTGTTTCTCATTAAAAAGTGTTTCTTGTTAGTAATACACATTTTTATTTGATACCTGTACATCTACTGTTAGTGTGTTTTACTTTCAACATCGCAACATTCAAAAATACCCTCGCACACCTGAGTGGTCTTGTTAAAGGTGCATGGTAACGATTTGATAACTTGAAAGATAAGCAGGCTGCCCTTGCTAGTATCACTTATTATGTTTAAGCTTACGCCTCTTGGCCTTCATTAGAGCCTTTTGCTCTACTAAACGAAATAAATTTGGTATTATAATAATACAAATAATAATAATAATTGATTTAAATTGTATGGCGCTTTTCATAACAGTCTCAAAGTGCATCAAAAAAAATAAAAAAAAGAACAATGCATCATCATGAGTAGCCTAGCTATAGTTGGCTAGGTCAACCAATACATCATCATGAGTAGCCTGGCTATAGTTGGCTAGGTCAACCAATACATCATCATGAGTAGCCTGGCTATAGTTGGCTAGGTCAACCAATACATCATCATGAGTAGCCTGGCTATAGTTGGCTAGGTCAACCAATACATCATCATGAGTAGCCTGGCTATAGTTGGCTAGGTCAACCAATACATCATCATGAGTAGCCTGGCTATAGTTGGCTAGGTCAACCAATACATCATCATGAGTAGCCTGGCTATAGTTGGCTAGGTCAACCAATACATCATCATGAGTAGCCTAGTTATAGTTGGCTAGGTCAACCAATAGAGGCCAAGTCTGAGTGCATGCATCCTTCAAAGATGGAGAGGGACAGTCCATGGCTTGGTCAGAGGAAGGTGGTCAGGAGATGGTTGATGAAGATAGAGTTTGATGACGATGTTGTACCTACAGTACACTCAAGTTATAGTTAGTTTCAGGTCACTGGGGTGTTAGTGTCAGGTCACTGGGGTGTTAGTGTCAGGTCACTGGGGTGTTAGTGGCAGGTCACTGGGGTGTTAGTGGCAGGTCACTGGGGTGTTAGTGTCAGGTCACTGGGGTGTTAGTGGCAGGTCACTGGGGTGTTAGTGTCAGGTCACTGGGGTGTTAGTGGCAGGTCACTGGGGTGTTAGTGGCAGGTCACTGGGGTGTTAGTGGCAGGTCACTGGGGTGTTAGTGTCAAGTCACTGGGGTGTTAGTGGCAGGTCACTGGGGTGTTAGTGTCAGGTCACTGGGGTGTTAGTGGCAGGTCACTGGGGTGTTAGTGTCAGGTCACTGGGGTGTTAGTGGCAGGTCACTGGGGTGTTAGTGGCAGGTCACTGGGGTGTTAGTGTCAGGTCACTGGGGTGTTAGTGGCAGGTCACTGGGGTGTTAGTGGCAGGTCACTGGGGTGTTAGTGGCAGGTCACTGGGGTGTTAGTGTCAGGTCACTGGGGTGTTAGTATCAGGTCACTGGGGTGTTAGTGTCAGGTCACTGGGGTGTTAGTGTCAGGTCACTGGGGTGTTAGTGGCAGGTCACTGGGGTGTTAGTGTCAGGTCACTGGGGTGTTAGTGGCAGGTCACTGGGGTGTTAGTGGCAGGTCACTGGGGTGTTAGTGGCAGGTCACTGGGGTGTTAGTGTCAGGTCACTGGGGTGTTAGTGGCAGGTCACTGGGGTGTTAGTGTCAGGTCACTGGGGTGTTAGTGGCAGGTCACTGGGGTGTTAGTGTCAGGTCACTGGGGTGTTAGTGGCAGGTCACTGGGGTGTTAGTGTCAGGTCACTGGGGTGTTAGTGGCAGGTCACTGGGGTGTTAGTGGCAGGTCACTGGGGTGTTAGTGGCAGGTCACTGGGGTGTTAGTGGCAGGTCACTGGGGTGTTAGTGGCAGGTCACTGGGGTGTTAGTGGCAGGTCACTGGGGTGTTAGTGTCAAGTCACTGGGGTGTTAGTGGCAGGTCACTGGGGTGTTAGTGGCAGGTCACTGGGGTGTTAGTGTCAGGTCACTGGGGTGTTAGTCACTGGGGTGTTAGTGGCAGGTCACTGGGGTGTTAGTGTCAAGTCACTGGGGTGTTAGTGGCAGGTCACTGGGGTGTTAGTGGCAGGTCACTGGGGTGTTAGTGTCAAGTCACTGGGGTGTTAGTGGCAGGTCACTGGGGTGTTAGTGGCAGGTCACTGGGGTGTTAGTGTCAGGTCACTGGGGTGTTAGTGGCAGGTCACTGGGGTGTTAGTGGCAGGTCACTAGGGTTTTAGTGTCAGGTCACTGGGGTGTTAGTGTCAGGTCACTGGGGTGTTAGTGGCAGGTCACTGGGGTGTTAGTGTCAGGTCACTGGGGTGTTAGTGTCAGGTCACTGGGGTGTTAGTGTCAGGTCACTGGGGTGTTAGTGTCAGGTCACTGGGGTGTTAGTGTCAGGTCACTGGGGTGTTAGTGGCAGGTCACTGGGGTGTTAGTGGCAGGTCACTGGGGTGTTAGTGGCAGGTCACTGGGGTGTTAGTGTCAGGTCACTGGGGTGTTAGTGGCAGGTCACTGGGGTGTTAGTGTCAGGTCACTGGGGTGTTAGTGTCAGGTCACTGGGGTGTTAGTGGCAGGTCACTGGGTGGGAACAATCCTTTCCGGTTCATATGTGAAGCCTTAACTGATGGTGCATTCAAGACAACTGGGAACTTTAAAAAAATGGATGGTCCTGTCGTGGTGAATACAAAACTATGTTATTATCACAGACAGTCCCTCCAAGATAGTTGGGCCAACATAACAACTATAATGACTGATTGATGGCCAACATAACAACTATAATGACTAATTGATGGTCAACATAACAACTATAATGACTGATTGATGGTCAACATAACAACTATAATGACTGATTGATGGTCAACATAACAACTATAATGACTGATTGATGGTCAACATAACAACTATAATGACTGATTGATGGTCAACATAACAACTATAATGACTGATTGATGGTCAACATAACAACTATAATGACTGATTGATGGTCAACATAACAACTATAATGACTGATTGATGGTCAACATAACAACGTAATGACTGGTTGATGGTCAACAGTGTTTGTATTTTACCAGTTGCATGGTCCACGCTCTTGGTTTGAATCCACAGAAGCTTTTGGCCGTTTGGCAGTTTGACGTTGGCAGTTCTCAGGTCCAATTGAATTGTATCTCCTTGCCCAGATAATTACACACAGAGGACAGGCCCTAGATTACAACTGGAGCCCATTCAGTCATGAGCTGGTTTGATTACCCATTCATTTATTTAACTTATTCAAATCTCAACACCGTTTTTGCTGATTTGGGAGGCTAACAAACTGGTTCAAGGTTGTTGCAGAGGGACAGAGAAAGGGGGCAAGTGGGACAGACAGAGAGAGAGGGGAATAGAGAGAGTGTGGAGAGAGAGAGAGAGATAGAGAGAGAGAGAGAGAGAGAGAGAGAGAGAGAGAGAGAGAGAGAGAGAGAGAGAGAGAGAGAGAGAGAAAGAGAGAGAGAGAGAGAGAGGCAGAGAGAGAGAGAGAGAGAGAGAGAGAGAGAGAGAGAGAGAGACAGAGAGAGAGAGAGAGAGAGAGAGAGAGAGAGAGAGAGAGAGAGAGAGAGAGAGAGAGAGAGAGAGAGAGAGAGAGAGAGAGAGAGAGAGAGAGAGAGAGAGAGTAGGCAGACCTGGCTCTCAAGAGAAGACAGGCTATGTGCACACTGCCCACAAAATGATGTGGAAACTGAGCTGCACTTCCTAACCTCCTGCCAAATGTATAACCATATTAGAGGCACATAGTTCCCTCAGATTACACAGATCCACAAAGAATTAGAAAACAAATCCAATTTTTATCAACTCACATATCTATTGGGTGAAATACCACAGTGTGCCATCACAACAGCAAGATTTGTGACCTGTTGCCACGAGAAAAGGGCAACCAGTGAAGAACAAACACCATTGTAAATACAACCCATATTTATGTTGATTTATTTTCCCTTTTGTACTTTAACTATTTGCAAATCATTACAACACTGTATATAGACATAATATGACATTTGAAATGTCTTTATTCTTTTGGAACTTTTGTGAGTGTAATGTTTACTGTACATTTTTTATTGTTAATTTAACTTTTGTTTATTATTATTTCACTTGCTTTGGCAATGTAAAGATATGTTTCCCCATGCCAATAAAGACCTTGAATTGAATTGGATTGAAAAATTTAGATTTATATATATATATATAATAGTGTGTTCAATGAGTTCAGTGTGTTCACTGCCAGCTTGCTTCATTTCTGTGCTGGCAGCTCCACATCGGCCTGCCATCACATCGGCCT
Organism: Coregonus clupeaformis; assembly: GCF_020615455.1. Taxonomy (NCBI): domain Eukaryota; kingdom Metazoa; phylum Chordata; class Actinopteri; order Salmoniformes; family Salmonidae; genus Coregonus; species Coregonus clupeaformis. Next base: position 897,149 of record NW_025533484.1, on the reverse strand, counting down.
GCCATCACATCGGCCTGCCATCATATCAAATGTTAATTTCTGATGTGTAACAGGACTGAGCTTCTGCCAACATCATGCAGCTGGCCAGAGATCCGCAAATGTTTTCCAAATGATGGCCTATTCCCTATATAGTGCACTACTTTTGACCAGGGGCCCATAGAGCTCTGGTCTAAAGTAGTGCACTATGTAGGGAATAGGGTGCCATTTGGGACACTAATTCCAGAGTTGTGTAGAGGAGATGGGTACGGGCCAATGAACTGGAGAGGAGAGGAGAAACAGGAGCACCACGGCTTGCGTCCCAAATGGCACCATGTTTTCCTATAGTACACTACTTTAGACAAGGGCCCATTGGGACTGGATAGGGAATAGAGTGTCATGTGGGACACATGGTGAGATTGGATTAGCTTCTTAGCTGGGGCCAGCCACCCCAGGCCTCTCCAATGGCTGGTAGCTGGGGCCAGCCACCCCAGGCCTCTCCAATGGCTGGTAGCTGGGGCCAGCCACCCCAGGCCTCTCCAATGGCTGGTAGCTGGGGCCCAGCCACCCCAGGCCTCTCAATGGCTGGTAGCTGGGGCCAGCCACCCCAGGCCTCTCCAATGGCTGGTAGCTGGGGCCAGCCACCCCAGGCCTCTCCAATGGCTGGTAGCTGGGGCCAGCCACCCCAGGCCTCTCCAATGGCTGGTAGCTGGGGCCAGCCACCCCAGGCCTCTCCAATGGCTGGTAGCTGGGGCCAGCCACCCCAGGCCTCTCCAATGGCTGGTAGCTGGGGCCAGCCACCCCAGGCCTCTCCAATGGCTGGTAGCTGGGGCCAGCCACCCCAGGCCTCTCCAATGGCTGGTAGCTGGGGCCAGCCACCCCAGGCCTCTCCAATGGCTGGTAGCTGGGGCCAGCCACCCCAGGCCTCTCCAATGGCTGGTAGCTGGGGCCAGCCACCCCAGGCCTCTCCAATGGCTGGTAGCTGGGGCCAGCCACCCCAGGCCTCTCCAATGGCTGGTAGCTGGGGCCAGCCACCCCAGGCCTCTCCAATGGCTGTATTCTACCCAGGTTCACCACAGCCTGCTGGGCTCTGCGCCTAAACATCTAATAGTTCAATGATAGAACGCTGGATGGAGATTGGATTACACACATTAATGCCATTCACAGAACTGAATTAAAAGCACGTATGAGTGGATTTCTTTTGGGGAATAAAAATCACTTATGAGTACAATATAATGTATGACGCAAGAGTGACATGTTATACATACGACTCGTAATATACTGTAGGTCAATTACATGACATAACTCTGGGGATACTCATAGAAATATAATGATTATTCTGCTGTGGGGATACTATTGCACACAGATGATATTGTCACCCTTGCAGAGAGTTAAAATGCAAATTAATTCATAACATTTTTGACATGCGTTTTTCTGTTTTTTGTTGTTGTTATTCTGTCTCTCACTGTTCAAATAAACCTACCATTAAAATTATAGACTGATCATGTCTTTGTCAGTGGGCAAACGTACACAATCAGCAGGGGATCAAATACCTTTTTCCCTCACTGTACAGGTAACTGCCAAAATAATGAAAACTCTTGAGTAAATGAGGGATACAAAGTATATTGAAAGCAGATGCTTCCACACAGGTGTGGTCCCTGAGTTAATTAAGCAAGTAACATCCCATCATGCTTAGGGTCATTTATAACAGTGCTGGGCAGGCCATTATTTTGGCCATTATTTTGGCTACCGTGGCGATGCCTCCATAGGATGACAATGCCCCCATCCACAGGGCACAAGTGGACACTGAATGGTTTGATGAACATGAAAATGATGTAAACCGTATGCCATGGCCGTCTCAGTCACCAGATCTCAATGTAAACCAGATGCCATGGCCGTCTCAGTCACCAGATCTCAATGTAAACCATATGCCATGGCCGTCTCAGTCACCAGATCTCAATGTAAACCGTATGCCATGGCCGTCTCAGTCACCAGATCTCAACCCAACTGAACACCTATGGGAGGTTCTGGAGCGGCGCCTGTGCTCGTGGTGGCCCAACGCCCTATTAAGACCCTTTATGTTGGGGTTTCCTTTATTTTGGCAGTTACCTGCGTATACATCTGTCACACCCTGGCTCTGGGGACTCTATATGTTGAGCCAGGGTGTGTATATTCTATGTGTTGTATTTCTGTGTTGGCCAGAGTGGTTCCCAATCAGAGGCAACGAGTGTCAGCTGTTGCTGGTTGTCTCTGATTGGGAGCCATATTTATAGAGGCTGTTTTCCCACAATAGTTGTGGGATCTTGTTCCAGTTGGTTTGTTCCTTTTGGTCTGTACCGTAGGACTGCACGTATCGTTTGTTGTTTTGTTAGAGTGTTTACTCTCTTTAAATAAAGTATGTTTGCCTGCAACGCTGCGCCTTGGTCTACTCCGTCTAACGATCGTGACAGAAGATCCCACCATACCAGGACCAAGCAGCGTGTCCAGGAGCAGGCGGCCTGGACATGGGAGGAAGCGCCGGGAAAGGAGCTGGAGAGGTTGGCGATGGCCCAGGTGGGCAAATCGTGGTCCTTGGAGGACATGCTCGGGGGCAAAGGGCCATGGGCTAAGATTAAGGCCCTGGCGAGAGAGGAGCAACGGCGTCAACAGTGTCGTCGTCGGACGGACGAGAGGCAACCCCATAAAATGTTTAGGGGGGGGGCACACGGCATGGGCGACTGGGCAGCAGGAGGCTGCCACAGGGCGTAATGGGAGACGAGGAGAGAAGGCCACCGGGTTACGGGAGCCATTGGCGAGAGGAGGGAAGGAAGTTGTAGAGGCACGGCGAGAGGTACTGAGGTGTATTGCCAGTCCGGTCCGGCCCGTTCCTGATCCCCGTTTAAGGCCAGTGGTGTGTGTTCCCAGTACGGTCCGGCCTGTTCCTGTTCCTCGCACCAAGCCTACGGTTCGCGTCGCCAGCCCGGCTCGGCCTGTTCCTGCCCCTCGCACCAAGCCTACGGTGCGTGTCGCCAGCCCGGCCCGGCCTGTTCCTGCTCCTCGCACCAAGCCTACGGTGCGCGTCGCCAGCCCGGCCCGGCCTGTTCCTGCCCTTCGCACCAAGCCTACGGTGTGCGTCGCCAGCCCGGCCCGGCCTGTTCCTGCTCCACGCACCAAGCCAGGGGTGCGAGTCGTCAGCCCGGTCCGGCCCGTTCCTGTTCCACGCACCAAGCCAGGGGTGCGAGTCGTCAGCCCGGTCCGGCCCGTTCCTGCTCCACGCACCAAGCCAGGGGTGCGCATTGTCAGCCCGGTCCGGCCCGTTCCTGCTCCACGCACCAAGCCAGGGGTGCGAGTCGTCAGCCCGGTCCGCCCGTTCCTGCTCCACGCACAAGCCAGGGGTGCACATCGTCAGCCCGGTCCGGTCCGTTCCTGCTCCACGCACCAAGCCAGGGGTGCGATCGTCAGCCCGGTCCGGCCCGTTCCTGCTCCACGCACTCAAGCCAGGGGTGCGAAGTCGCCAGCCCGGTCCGCCCGTTCCTGCTCCACGCACCAAGCCAGGGGTGCGCATCGTCAGCCCGGTCCGGTCCGTTCCTGCTCCACGCACCAAGCCAGGGGTGCGCATCGTCAGCCCGGTCCGTCCCGTTGCTGCTCCACGCACCAAGCCAGGGGTGCGCATCGTCAGCCCGGTCCGGCCCGTTCCTGCTCCACGCACCAAGCCAGGGGTGCGCGTCGTCAGTCCGGCACAACCTGTGCCTGGGTCACCGGTGCCTGGTCAGGTACCGGTCAGCTGCTCCACACCGGAGCTTAAGCAATCCGCTCCTACGATGTCCAGTCCAGCTCCAGCCAGCGGGGCCAGACCGGACCAGGGGCGCTACGGGGGGATTATTGGAGGGTGGTGGGCGAGCCCGGAGCCGGAACTGCCTCCGAGGAGGAATGCCCACCCAGCCCTCCCCTGGTTTGTTTATGTTTAGGCACGGTCGCAGTCCGCGCCTTTAGGGGGGGGGTACTGTCACACCCTGGCTCTGGGGACTCTATATGTTGAGCCAGGGTGTGTATATTCTATGTGTTGTATTTCTGTGTTGGCCAGAGTGGTTCCCAATCAGAGGCAACGAGTGTCAGCTGTTGCTGGTTGTCTCTGATTGGGAGCCATATTTATAGAGGCTGTTTTCCCACAATAGTTGTGGGATCTTGTTCCAGTTGGTTTGTTCCTTTTGGTCTGTACCGTAGGACTGCACGTATCGTTTGTTGTTTTGTTCGAGTGTTTACTCTCTTTAAATAAAGTATGTTTGCCTGCAACGCTGCGCCTTGGTCTACTCCGTCTAACGATCGTGACAACATCATTATTTTATTTAGCAAATCGTGTTTTATAAGCCCATGTGGGAATCCTGAAGATGTATGACACTATAATAAGAAAATCTATTAAATCAATTATGATCTGAAGTGTGCCAAGAGAGGAAACATACATAGTAGCTGTTATCATATAGAGATGCAAACCAGATTACGGCTACACATTGGTACTTCCAAGGCTTAAAAGCATTCCCTTTGTCCATCTACCATTGGTGCTCTGTGACGATTTGTTTCCATCTCTGTTGCTTATCAACTGGGCAGCAGCCCCTGGGCTAAACGGCCAGTTGATGTAAATAATATTTGTTGGTCTATGGTGTGTAATTAGGAGCAACCAGACGCTGCACTTGACACATTTATGAAATTGCTTATTCCAGTTATTAATCAGCATGAACCCATTAAGAAAATTACTGTAAAAACTGTTAAATCCCAGTGGATTGATGAGGAATTGAAACGTTGTATGGTTGAGAGGGATGAGGCAAAAGGAATGGCAAATACGGTAAGCATGGCTGCACAACCGATTGCAAATTGAGAAATCATGTGACAAAACTGAATAAAAAGAAGAAGAAACTACACTATGAAACAAAGATAAATGACATAAAGAATGATAGTAAAAAGCTTTGGAGCACCTGTAATGAAATGTTGGGAAAAAAGGCAAACTCATTGAATCAGATGGTTAATTACAAATGACATGTCACTGGCCTTGAGTAAAGCCAGAGTGTCTATGTATGCGGATGACTCAACACTATACACGTCAGCTACTACAGTGAGTGCAATCACTGTAGCTCAATTGGTAGAGCATGGCGCTTGTAACGCCAGGGTAGTGGGTTCGATCCCCGGGACCACCCATACGTAAAAATGTATGCACACATGATTGTAAGTCGCTTTGGATAAAAGCGTCTGCTAAATGGCATATTATTATTATTACTTAACAAAGAGCTGCAGTTAGTTTCAGATTGGGTGGCAAGGAATAAGTTAGTCCTAAATATTTCAAAAACTAATAGTGTTGTATTTGGGACAAATCATTCACTAAACCCTAAACCTCAACTAAATATTGTAATACATCATGTGGAAATTGAGCAAGTTGATGTGACTAAACTGCTTGGAGTAACTCTGGATTGTAAACTGTCATGGTCAAAACCTATTGATACAACAATAGCTAAAATGGGGAGAAGTCTGTCCATAATAAAGCGCAGCTCTGCCTTTTTAACAGCACTATCAACAAGGCAGGTCCTACAGGCCCTAGTTTTGTCGCACCTGGACTATTGTTCTGTCGTGTGGTCAGGTGCCACAAAGAGGGACTTGGGAAAATTGCAATTGGCTCAGAACAGGGCAGCACAGCTGGCCCTTGGATGTACATGGAGAGCTAACATTAATAATATGCATGTCAATCTCTCCTGGCTCAAAGTGGAGGAGAGATTGACTTCATCATTACTTGTATTTGTGAGAGGTGTTGACAAGCCGAATGTACCGAGCTTTCTGTTTAAACTACTGGCACACCCATGCATACCCCACAAGACATGCCACCAGAGGTCTCTTCACAGTCCCCATGTCCAGAACAGACTATGGGAGGCGCACAGTACTACATAGAGCCATGACTACATGGAACTCTATTCCACATCAGGTAACTGATGCAAGTAGTAGAATTAGATTTAAAAACTGATAAAAATGCACCTTATGGAACAGCGGGGACTGTGAAGCAACACAAGCATAGACACATGCACACACACACACATGATAACATGGATTTTGTGTTATAGATATGTGGTAGTAGAGTAGAGACACACACATGATAAGACACACACGCTACATACACGTACACATGGATGTTGTATTGTAGATATGTGGTAGTGGAGTAGTGGCCTGAGGGAACACACTAAATGTGTTGGGTAAAGTGTTATGAAATGTAATGTCATGAGATATTTTAAACTGTATATAACTGCCTTAATTTTGCTGGACCCCAGGAAGAGTGGCTGCTGCCTTGGCAGCAGCTAATTGGGATCCATAATAAATACAAATACAAACCCAACCACTGACTAACTCAGTGAATCAATGAAATGTCATCCCTTAATAAAATAATTTATCGACTACACTGTTGTCGTCGCTGTAGAATCACCTCAGATGCTTCATGAAGGAGAAAGGCTGCAGCAGCAGCTGCAATGTGCTTCCTCATCATCAGGTGTCACTATTGTGCCACTGAAGGTGATGTTTCTTTCAAGCTCTTTTTGGAAGGGAGGAAGACGAGATAATAGGTGTGAGAGCAGTAGAGAGAGAGGGAGGGGAGGGAGAGAAAGAGAAAGAGAGGGGGAGATTCAGAGAGAAAAAGAACGACGAGGAAAAGAAAAATAAACAAAAATAAATAGAAAGACAAAGAGAGAGTGTGCAGATTGAAGAAACTGAAAAGAATACTGGTCTGGTTCTGCTGTTGTTTTCTTACTCGCCCCCTCATTCCCATCTCTCTCTCAATCTCTCTCTCTCTCTCTCTCTCTCTCTCTCTCTCTCTCTCTCTCTGTCTGTCTGTCTGTCTGTCTCTCTCTGTCTGTCTGTCTGTCTGTCTCTCTCTCTCTCTCTCTCTCTCTCTCTCTCTCTCTCTCTCTCTCTCTCTCTCTCTCTCTCTCTCTCTCTCTCTCTCTGTCTGTCTCTCTCTCTCTCTCTCTCTCTCTCTCTCTCTCTCTCTCTCTCTCTCTCTCTCTCTCTCTCTCTCTCTCTCTCTCTCTCTCCCTCTCTCTCTCTCGCTCTCTCTTTCTCCCTCTCTCTTTCTCCCTCTCTCTTTCTTCCTCTCTCTTTCTCCCTCATTCCTTTCTCCCTCTCTCTTTCTCCCTCTCTCTTTCTCCCTCTCTCCTCCTTCCCCCTCTCCTCGCTCATCTCCTCTCTTTCATTCTATCCTCCTTGTCTCTCCCTCCTCCTCCTCCTCCCCCCTCTACCCCATCCCCCTTCCACTCTCTTTCTCCCAGTGCTGTCTCTCCATGCCCCAGGAACCAGGAAGTAGTTTTGAATAGCTATAATGGCTTCTCCTGCTCAGTAGGCCCTTGACCTTGGCAGTGCGTAATAGGAGGAGGTCAGAGAGGATTAGAAGAAAAAACCCCTCAGGTCTCCTAGTGTCTTCCCCCTCATGTCTCCTAGTGTCTTCCCCCTCAGGTCTCCTAGTGTCTCCCCTCAGGTCTCCTAGTGTCTCCCCTCAGGTCTCCTAGTGTCTCCCCTCAGGTATCCTAGTGTCTTCCCCCTCAGGTCTCCTAGTGTCTTCCCCCTCATGTCTCCTAGTGTCTCCCCTCAGGTCTCCTAGTGTCTTCCCCCTCAGGTCTCCTAGTGTCTTCCCCCTCAGGTCTCCTAGTGTCTTCCCCCTCAGGTCTCTTTGTGTGTCCCCTCAGGTCTCCTAGTGTCTTCCCTCATGTCTTCTAGTGTCTTCCCCCTCAGGTCTCCTAGTGTCCTCCCCCTCAGGTCTCCTAGTGTCTCCCCTCAGGTCTCCTAGTGTCCTCCCCCTCAGGTCTCCTAGTGTCTTCCCCCTCAGGTCTCCTAGTGTCTTCCCCCTCATGTCTCCTAGTGTCTCCCCTCAGGTCTCCTAGTGTCTTCCCCCTCAGGTCTCCTAGTGTCTTCCCCCTCAGGTCTCCTAGTGTCTTCCCCCTCAGGTCTCTTTGTGTGTCCCCTCAGGTCTCCTAGTGTCTTCCCTCATGTCTTCTAGTGTCTTCCCCCTCAGGTCTCCTAGTGTCCTCCCCCTCAGGTCTCCTAGTGTCTTCCCCCTCAGGTCTCCTAGTGTCTTCCCCCTCATGTCTCCTAGTGTCTCCCCTCAGGTCTCCTAGTGTCTCCCCTCAGGTCTCCTAGTGTCTCCCCTTAGGTCTCCTAGTGTCTCCCCCCTCAGGTCTCCTAGTGTCTCCCCTCAGGTCCCTAGTGTCTTTGCTAGTCTCTCTCTTTTTTTCTTTCTTTTTCTGTCTCCTCCTTCCTCCTTCTGTGGTCTCTTTCTCTCTCTCTCTCTTTCTGTCTCTCTCCCCCCTCTCTGTCTCCTCCTCCAACCTCCCAGTTAGAAACTTATACGCCACTTTTTCAATTCACTTAGTGAAACTCTATCTCAATTCATCTTTCCTCGATTCCTCACATCCTTCCTCCCTTATCTCGTTCTCAAAACACATTTCAGATTGACACCCTACTACGGGACTACTCCAATCTTAACAGTTACAAGGGTTAGGGTTAGTTACTACGCAACTCATTCGGTTGACGTAGCTAGTAAAACAAAACAAGCCAGTTTCCTTGTCAATATAGCAAACCCATGTATGAAGGGTGTACTTCCTCATTTCCTTCCTGTCTTCTGTTGTATACTAGCGTCACATCTGGTGAGGTACGTGGTTCACAACAGGAAGGAGTCTCTGTAGAATCTAGAGCAGGGTTTCAGTAATGCATCTATCCGACGTGCTCTGAGATCTGTTACGGTAAAGGACGTTTGATAGTAGCATGTTCTACAAGAGCAGGGTTTCAGTACGCCTTCATTTATTTACGAGGACGGCTGGATCATTGGAGGAGGCATGCTATTGCTGTGCAATGCTGCATTACTAGTGAAAGCTGAGGAGGCTTGTTAACGTGGGTACTTTAAAGGCTGCGTCTCTCAAATTGCACCCTATTAGAGCAATACTTTTGACTAGGGTCCTATGTAGTGCACTATATAGGGAATAGGGTGTCATTTGGGACGAAGTACAAGTCTCCATTACACAGCATTATAATATGTTGGTTTTACAATAGCTGGTTACACAGCATTATAATATGTTGGTTTTACAATAGCTGGTTACACAGCATTATAATATGTTGGTTTTACAATAGCTGGTTACACAGCATTATAATATGTTGGTTTTACAATAGCTGGTTACACATCATTATAATATGTTGGTTTTATAATAGCTGGTTACACATCATTATACTATGTTGGTTTTACAATAGCTGGTTACACATCATTATACTATGTTGGTTTTACAATAGCTGGTTACACATCATTATACTATGTTGGTTTTACAATAGCTGGTTACACATCATTATACTATGTTGGTTTTACAATAGCTGGTTACACATCATTATACTATGTTGGTTTTACAATAGCTGGTTACACATCATTATAATATGTTGGTTTTACAATAGCTGGTTAAACATCATTATAATATGTTGGTTTTACAATAGCTGGTTACACATCATTATAATATGTTGGTTTTACAATAGCTGGTTACACATCATTATACTATGTTGGTTTTACAATAGCTGGTTACACATCATTATACTATGTTGGTTTTACAATAGCTGGTTACACATCATTATACTATGTTGGTTTTACAATAGCTGGTTACACATCATTATACTATGTTGGTTTTACAATAGCTGGTTACACATCATTATACTATGTTGGTTTTACAATAGCTGGTTACACATCATTATAATATGTTGGTTTTACAATAGCTGGTTACACATCATTATAATATGTTGGTTTTACAATAGCTGGTTACACATCATTATAATATGTTGGTTTTACAATAGCTGGTTACACATCATTATACTATGTTGGTTTTACAATAGCTGGTTACACATCATTATACTATGTTGGTTTTACAATAGCTGGTTACACATCATTATACTATGTTGGTTTTACAATAGCTGGTTACACATCATTATACTATGTTGGTTTTACAATAGCTGGTTACACATCATTATACTATGTTGGTTTTACAATAGCTGGTTACACATCATTATAATATGTTGGTTTTACAATAGCTGGTTACACATCATTATAATATGTTGGTTTTACAATAGCTGGTTACACATCATTATAATATGTTGGTTTTACAATAGCTGGTTACACATCATTATACTATGTTGGTTTTACAATAGCTGGTTACACATCATTATACTATGTTGGTTTTACAATAGCTGGTTACACATCATTATAATATGTTGGTTTTACAATAGCTGGTTACACATCATTATACTATGTTGGTTTTACAATAGCTGGTTACACATCATTATAATATGTTTGTTTTACAATAGCTGGTTACACATCATTATAATATGTTGGTTTTACAATAGCTGGTTACACATCATTATAATATGTTGGTTTTACTATAGCTGGTTACACATCATTATACTATGTTGGTTTTACAATAGCTGGTTACACATCATTATAATATGTTGATTTTACAATAGCTGGTTACACATCATTATAATATGTTGGTTTTACAATAGCTGGTTACACATCATTATAATATGTTGGTTTTACAATAGCTGGTTACACATCATTATAATATGTTGGTTTTACAATAGCTGGTTACACATCATTATAATATGTTGGTTTTACAATAGCTGGTTACACATCATTATAATATGTTGGTTTCACAATAGCTGGTTACACAGCATTATAATATGTTGGTTTTACAATAGCTGGTTACACAGCATTATAATATGTTGGTTTTACAATAGCTGGTTACACAGCATTATAATATGTTGGTTTTACAATAGCTGGTTACACATCATTATAATATGTTGGTTTTACAATAGCTGGTTACACATCATTATACTATGTTGGTTTTACAATAGCTGGTTACACATCATTATACTATGTTGGTTTTACAATAGCTGGTTACACATCATTATACTATGTTGGTTTTACAATAGCTGGTTACACATCATTATACTATGTTGGTTTTACAATAGCTGGTTACACATCATTATACTATGTTGGTTTTACAATAGCTGGTTACACATCATTATAATATGTTGGTTTTACAATAGCTGGTTAAACATCATTATAATATGTTGGTTTTACAATAGCTGGTTACACAGCATTATAATATGTTGGTTTTACAATAGCTGGTTACACATCATTATAATATGTTGGTTTTACAATAGCTGGTTACACATCATTATACTATGTTGGTTTTACAATAGCTGGTTACACATCATTATACTATGTTGGTTTTACAATAGCTGGTTACACATCATTATACTATGTTGGTTTTACAATAGCTGGTTACACATCATTATACTATGTTGGTTTTACAATAGCTGGTTACACATCATTATACTATGTTGGTTTTACAATAGCTGGTTACACATCATTATAATATGTTGGTTTTACAATAGCTGGTTACACATCATTATAATATGTTGGTTTTACAATAGCTGGTTACACATCATTATAATATGTTGGTTTTACAATAGCTGGTTACACATCATTATACTATGTTGGTTTTACAATAGCTGGTTACACATCATTATACTATGTTGGTTTTACAATAGCTGGTTACACATCATTATACTATGTTGGTTTTACAATAGCTGGTTACACATCATTATACTATGTTGGTTTTACAATAGCTGGTTACACATCATTATACTATGTTGGTTTTACAATAGCTGGTTACACATCATTATAATATGTTGGTTTTACAATAGCTGGTTACACATCATTATAATATGTTGGTTTTACAATAGCTGGTTACACATCATTATAATATGTTGGTTTTACAATAGCTGGTTACACATCATTATACTATGTTGGTTTTACAATAGCTGGTTACACATCATTATACTATGTTGGTTTTACAATAGCTGGTTACACATCATTATAATATGTTGGTTTTACAATAGCTGGTTACACATCATTATACTATGTTGGTTTTACAATAGCTGGTTACACATCATTATAATATGTTGGTTTTACAATAGCTGGTTACACATCATTATAATATGTTGGTTTTACAATAGCTGGTTACACATCATTATAATATGTTGGTTTTACAATAGCTGGTTACACATCATTATAATATGTTGGTTTTACAATAGCTGGTTACACATCATTATAATATGTTGGTTTTACAATAGCTGGTTACACATCATTATAATATGTTGGTTTTACAATAGCTGGTTACACATCATTATAATATGTTGGTTTTACAATAGCTGGTTACACATCATTATAATATGTTGGTTTTACAATAGCTGGTTACACATCATTATAATATGTTGGTTTTACAATAGCTGGTTACACATCATCATAATATGTTGGTTTTACAATAGCTGGTTACAGATCATTATAATATGTTGGTTTTACAATAGCTGGTTACACATCATTATAATATGTTGGTTTTACAATAGCTGGTTACAGATCATTATAATATGTTGGTTTCACAATAGCTGGTTACACATCATTATAATATGTTGGTTTTAAAATAGCTGGTTACACATCATTATAATATGTTGGTTTTACAATAGCTGGTTACACATCATTATAATATGTTGGTTTTACAATAGCTGGTTACACATCATTATAATATGTTGGTTTTACAATAGCTGGTTACAGATCATTATAATATGTTGGTTTTACAATAGCTGGTTAAACATCATTATAATATGTTGGTTTTACAATAGCTGGTTACACATCATTATAATATGTTGGTTTTACAATAGCTGGTTACACATCATTATAATATGTTGGTTTTACAATAGCTGGTTACACATCATTATAATATGTTGGTTTTACAATAGCTGGTTACACATCATTATAATATGTTGGTTTTACAATAGCTGGTTACACATCATTATAATATGTTGGTTTTACAATAGCTGGTTACACATCATTATAATATGTTGGTTTTACAATAGCTGGTTACACATCATTATAATATGTTGGTTTTGCAATAGCTGGTTACACATCATTATAATATGTTGGTTTTACAATAGCTGGTTACCCAGCATTATAATATGTTGGTTTTACAATAGCTGGTTACCCATCATTATAATATGTTGGTTTCACTATAGCTGGTGCAAATGCATCTTCAAACATCCTTCACTGAATATCTATGTTGAATTTGCATACAGGATCAATAACAAGGCCGTATTGAGATATGGAGATGAGGCAACTAGCCAAGATTCCTGCCATCCAGGACCTCTATACCAGGCGGTGTCAGAGGAAGGCCCTCAAAATTGTCAAAGACTCCAGCTACCCTAGTCATAGACTGTTCTCTCTGCTACCGCACGGCAAGCGGTACCGGAGCGCCAAGTCTAGGTCCAAAAGGCTTCTCAACAGCTTCTACCCCCAAGCCATAAGACTCCTGAACAGCTAATCATGGCTACCCTGACTATTTTCACTGCCCCCCCACCCCATCCCCCCCCCATCTTTTTACGCTGCTGCTACTCTGTTAATTATTCATGCATAGTCACTTTAACTCTACCGACATGTACATATTACTTCAACTACCTCAACTAGCCGGTGCCCCCGCACATTGACTCTGCACCGGTACCCCCCTGTATATATAGCCTCCCTACTGTTATTTTATTTTACTTCTGCTCTTTTTTTCTCAACACTTTTTTGTCGTTGTTTTATTTTACTTTTTTATTAAAAATAAATGCACTGTTGGTTAAGGGCTGTAAGTAACCATTTCACTGTAATGTCGGCACCTGTTGTATTCGGCGCATGTGGCCAATAACATTTGATTTGATTTGAACCATGTATATATCTGGTGGTAATAACAAGCTGGTCACTCCTGGTCTTCCTAAAGTCCCTGTGTATGTGCGTGTGTGTGTGCTCGTGCTTGTGTGTGTGTGTGTGTGTGTGTGTGTGTGTGTGTGCTCGTGCTTGTGTATGTGCGTGTGTGTGTGTGTGTGTGTGTGTGTGCTCGTGCTTGTGTGCGTGTGTGTGTGTGCTCGTGCTTGTGTGTGTGTGTGTGTGTGTGAGAGAGAGAGCGTGTGTGTGTGTGTGTGTGCGTGTGTGTGTGTGTGTGCGTGCGTGCGTGTGTGTGTGTGTGTGTGTGCGTGTGTGTGTGTGTGTGTGTGTTTGTGTATGTGTGTGTGTGTGTGTGTGTGTGCTCGTGCTCGTGTGTATGTGTGTGTGTGTGTGTGTGTGTGTGTGTGTGTGTGTGTGTGTGTGCGTGCGCGTTTGTGTATGTGTTTGTGCGTGTGCGCGTTTGTGTATGTGTTTGTGTGTGCGTGTGCATTTACGTGCGCGTGCGCGTACACATTTGTGTGTTTGTGTGCGTGTTTGTGTATGTGTTTGTGTGTGTGTGTGCGTGTGCGTGTGCGTGTGCATGTTTGTGTATGTGTTTGTGTGTGTGCTTGTGTGCTTGCGTGCGTGTGTGTGCGTGTGCGTGCGTGTGCGTGTATGTGTTTGTGTGTGCGTGTGCATGTGTGTGTGCGTATGTGTTTGTGTGCGTGTGTGTGTGTGCGCGCGCGCGCGCGTGTGTGTGTGTGTGAGAGAGAGCTCCCCATGGAAAGATAAATTAGATTATTTAAATGAAAAACAGTCTTATTTCATCTTCTCCAGCTATGGCTGACCCCTTGGCAGTGTTTAGCTTATCTCCTTACTCTGATGCAACGGCTCAAATGGCACCCTATTCCTTTATATAGTGCACTACTTTTGCTCTGGTTGAAAGTAGTGCACTGTGGAGGGAATAGGGTGGATAGGCTGTCATCTGAGACGCAGCCTCTCTGCGATTGATTGATGTGTGGTCTGCTCACAGCTCAGTGGTCACTACACAGTTAGTTGGTTGCCTGGTGGTCTGACCATGATTACATCGACACCGCAGCTCAGGACAAGGCTGACTGGGCATGCTCCCTCCCAGGAGTCCATTATCAAAATGTAGAAGATCAATATACGTCTTTCTTTGACAAAAGAAACACTTCGGGAGGCAGAAGGAGTGTGTTTGTGTGTGTGTGTGTTTGGTGCTCTGCATGATGGTATGGTTATAGGGGTAATCAGATCAGTGGAGTTAATTATTTATTAAGTAGACTGATACACACATGCACACGCACACGCACACGCACACGCACACACACATACACACACACACAAACACATACACAAACACACACACACACACATTGATACAATCGAACCTCTAACACACATGATTAGATTTCCTGCTGTGATAAGTCAACAGGCTCTCTGCCGGGCTATAATATAATTGGATGAGATAAGAGTAGGTTACTGAACGCCTGAAGTGGAGAAATAGATGATCAAATTAAATTAAATTAATAAAACCGATAACATTTGTTTTATTTCTGGGTCAAAAGGTAGGAGAGGTAATTGAAAAAGCAAGGCCAGACCCCCTCTATTCCTTAACGATTAATAATATGCCATTTAGCAGACACTTTTATCCAAAGCGACTTACAGTCATGTGTGCATACATTTTCACGTATGGGTGGTCCCGGGGATCGAACCCACTACCCTGGCGTTACAAGTGTCATGCTCTACCAATTGAGCTACAGAGGACCATACATACAGTGGGGGAAAAAAGTATTTAGTCAGTCACCAATTGTGCAAGTTCTCCCACTTAAAAAGATGAGAGAGGCCTGTAATTTCCATCATAGGTACACGTCAACTATGACAGACAAATTGAGTTTTTTTTTCTCCAGAAAATCACATTGTAGGATTTTTAATGAATTTATTTGCAAATTATGGTGGAAAATAAGTATTTGGTCACCTACAAACAAGCAAGATTTCTGGCTCTCACAGACCTGTAACTTCTTCTTTAAGAGGCTCCTCTGTCCTCCACTCGTTACCTGTATTAATGGCACCTGTTTGAACTTGTTATCAGTATAAAAGACACCTGTCCACAACCTCAAACAGTCACACTCCAAACTCCACTATGGCCAAGACCAAAGAGCTGTCAAAGGACACCAGAAACAAAATTGTAGACCTGCACCAGGCTGGGAAGACTGAATCTGCAATAGGTAAGCAGCTTGGTTTGAATAAATCAACTGTGGGAGCAATTATTAGGAAATGGAAGACATACAAGACCACTGATAATCTCCCTCGATCTGGGGCTCCACGCAAGATCTCACCCCGTGGGGTCAAAATGATCACAAGAACGGTGAGCAAAAATCCCAGAACCACACAGGGGGACCTAGTGAATGACCTGCAGAGAGCTGGGACCAAAGTAACAAAGCCTACCATCAGTAACACACTACGCCGCCAGGGACTCAAATCCTGCAGTGCCAGACGTGTCCCCCTGCTTAAGCCAGTACATGTCCAGGCCCGTCTGAAGTTCGCTAGAGTGCATTTGGATGATCCAGAAGAGGATTGGGAGAATGTCATATGGTCAGATGAAACCAAAATATAACTTTTTGGTAAAAACTCAACTCGTCGTGTTTGGAGGACAAAGAATGCTGAGTTGCATCCAAAGAACACCATACCTACTGTGAAGCATGGGGGTGGAAACATCATGCTTTGGGGCTGTTTTTCTGCAAAGGGACCAGGACGACTGAACCGTGTAAAGGAAAGAATGAATGGGGCCATGTATCGTGTGATTTTGAGTGAAAACCTCCTTCCATCAGCAAGGGTATTGAAGATGAAACGTGGCTGGGTCTTTCAGCATGACAATGATCCCAAACACACCGCCCGGGCAACGAAGGAGTGGCTTCGTAAGAAGCATTTCAAGGTCCTGGAGTGGCCTAGCCAGTCTCCAGATCTCAACCCCATAGAAAATCTTTGCAGGGAGTTGAAAGTCCGTGTTGCCCAGTGACAGCCCCAAAACATCATTGCTCTAGAGGAGATCTGCATGGAGGAATGGGCCAAAATACCAGCAACAGTGTGTGAAAACCTTGTGAAGACTTACAGAAAACGTTTGACCTGTGTCATTGCCAACAAAGGCTATATAACAAAGTATTGAGAAACGTTTGTTATTGACCAAATACTTATTTGCCACCATAATTTGCAAATAAATTCATTAAAAATCCTACAATGTGATTTTCTGGATATTTTTTCTCTAATTTTGTCTGTCATAGTTGACGTGTACCTATGATGAAAATTACAGGCCTCTCTCATCTTTTTAAGTGGGAGAACTTGCACAATTGGTGGCTGACTAAATACTTTTTTCCCCCACTGTATACATAATAACACCATTTTAAAAATCTACTCTGTGTCTTTAAGAAGGTGAATCAAGAGATGGTGAGTTTAGAGTTTTATGATGCATTAAGTAAGGGCTAATCAACGAGGGGCTATGCGTTCTATTGAAAATAATGAACAACATGGAAGCTGTGTTCCACCACATTTGCCACTAGAAATGTGTTATTTTGCTGATAGAAACATGTTCAACATCCACTGAAGTAGCTAGCACGTTTACTAGATAGCTACAGTAGTTGTCATGGTAACCAAACAAACAGACTTGCTAGTTTAGCTAACCAAACCATTAGTCCTAGTTTGCTATTATGAAAATCGAATTCAACAACACCAACACTGTTTTCAATTTGACTTTTGCTTTCAAAAGCAGCTCAAACAGAACATGTAAAAATGAACTACAGCCATTGAATTCTACTGCGCAAATATACTGTGCATTTTAGGGAAATAATGCACGCTCTAGAATTCCCTTCACGCCAATCAGAAAGGAATATTCAACAATGCCATGGTATAAAGCACATACCATCCTGTATTGTATAAAGAGACACCATCCTGTATTGTAAAAAGAGACACCATCCTGTATTGTATAAAAAGACACCATCCTGTATTAAAGACACCATCCTGTATTGTATAAAAAGACACCATCCGGTATTGTATAAAAAGACACCATCCTGTATTGTATAAAATTCACCATCCTGTATTAAAGAGACACCATCCTGTATTAGAGACACCATCCTGTATTGTATAAAAAGTCACCATCCGGTATTGTATAAAAAGACACCATCCTGTATTGTATAAAAAGACACCATCCTGTATTAAAGAGACACCATCCTGTATTGGGTAAAGAGACACCATCCTGTATTAAAGAGGCACCATACTGTATTAAAGAGGCACCCTCCTGTATTAAAGAGACACCATCCTGTATTAAAGAGACACCATCCTGTATTGTATAAAGAGACACCATCCTGTATTAAAGAGACACCATCCTGTATTGGGTAAAGAGACACCATCCTGTATTAAAGAGACACCATCCTGTATTAAAGAGACACCATCCTGTATTAAAGAGACACCATCCTGTATTGTATAAAAAGACACCATCCTGTATTTTCTAAAGAGACACCATCCTGTATTAAAGAGACACCTTCCTGTATTGTATAAAGAGACAACATCCTGTATTAAAGAGACACCATCCTATATTAAAGAGACACCATCCTGTAATGTATAAAGAGACACCATCCTGTATAGTATAAAGAGACACCATCCTGTATTAAAGAGACACCATCCTGTATTGTATAAAAAGACACCATCTTGTATTGTATAAAAAGACACCATCCTGTATTTTATAAAGAAACACCATCCTGTATTAAAGAGACACCATCCTGTTTTAAAGAGACACCATCCTGTATTAAATAGACACCATCCTGTATTGTATAAAAAGACACCATCTTGTATTGTATAAAAAGACACCATCCTGTATTTTATAAAGAAACACCATCCTTTATTAAAGAGACACCATCCTATAATGTATAAAAAGACACCATCCTGTATTAAAGAGACACCATCCTGTATTAAAGAGACACCATCCTGTATTGTATAAAGAGACACCATCCTGTATTAAAGAGACACCATCCTGTATTGTATAAAGAGGCACCATCCTATATTAAAGAGACACCATCCGGTATTAAAGAGACACCATCCTGTAATGTATAAAGAGACACCATCCTGTATTGTATAAAGAGACACCATACTGTATTGTATAAAGAGACACCATCCTGTATTAAAGAGACACCATCCTGTATTGTATAAAGAGACACCATCTTGTATTTTATAAAGAGACACCATCCTGTATTGTATAAAGAGACACCATCCTGTATTAAAGAGACACCATCCTGTATTGTATAAAGAGACACCATCCTGTATTAAAGAGACACCATCCTGTATTAAAGAGACACCATCCTGTATTGTATAAAGAGACACCATCCTATATTAAAGAGACACCATCCTGTATTGTATAAAGAGACACCATCCTGTATTGTATAAAGAGACACCATCCTGTATTAAAGAGACACCATCCTGTATTGTATAAAGAGACACCATCTTGTATTTTATAAAGAGACACCATCCTGTATTGTATAAAGAGACACCATCCTGTATTAAATAGACACCATCCTGTATTGTATAAAGAGACACCATCCTGTATTAAAGAGACACCATCCTGTATTAAAGAGACACCATCCTGTAATGTATAAAGAGACACCATCCTGTAATGTATAAAGAGACACCATCCTGTATTGTATGAAGAGACACCATCCTGTAATGTATAAAGAGACACCAGCCACGTTACCTAAAGCTTCACCTCTTACCGGTTTTTCCAACTGCTTACACACAAAATCTTTTCATGTCACACGATTTTTTTAACCTCTCGATCAAAGTGCAAAACTACACACCAAATCTCCAAAACCATAAGGTATTTCTCAGCCTTTGACTCAGTTGTCAATTGCATGAAACACTTTTTTCAAAACACTACAAACAATTCTCTACCTAAAACTAAAAAATCTAACAACCAATCAAAATGCTACACTTATTCACCAGGTCACACACACACTCCTCACATGTGCAAACACTAATTGCTTAACTGATCACTAACCAATCACTGCTTCACTGTAGTATAGGCCTATAAATAGGTCAAAGGTCAGATTACCTGTTTGAACAATGGATGCCAACAATGGACAGAGAGCAAGAGGAGTAGGAGGGAGAGGCAGGGGACAACAAATTCAAAGACGACGACGAGGAGGAGGAGGAGGAGGAGGAAGAAGAAGAAGAGGATGAGGGCAAAGAAGAGAAGGAAGGAGAGCCATCTGTGATGAGATTAGGGCAATACTTGTTGATCATGTGAACAACCACGGTTTGACCATGAGAGAGGCTGGACTGAGAGTCTAGCCCAACTTGAGTCGATTTACAGTGGCGTCCATAATTCGAACCTTCAGAAATGAGAACAGGTATGCAACTATCTAATGACTATTTTAGCATTACAGTAATGTACTGTAAAATACGTATGACTGCATAGTATTGCATAAACATTTGTAACTCTAAGCCATCCATTTACTGCACTGCATTGAATGAATGAGGTTGGTTATCATGCTGTACTACATTTTTGTGTACATTGTTTACAGTTCCTATGCTGAACACATACTGTGATTGAATTCTGTACAGAGTGGAAAGGCAAAGACATCATGGAGGACGAGGACGCTTGTTTACAGATGTACAAGAGACTGCAATTATAAATATGGATTTGGCCAACAATGCAATTAGGTTTCGAGAGATAAGAGAGCATATCTTGAATAATGACACCATATTTAACAACATCAATGCTGTAAGCCTGTCGACCATACAACGCATCCTCCAATGGCACCAAGTGACGATGAAACAACTTTACAAGGTGCCATAATAATAATAATATGCCATTTAGCAGATGCTTTTATCCAAAGCGACTTACAGTCATGCGTGCATGCATTTTTGTGTATGGGTGGTCCCGGGGATCGAACCCACTACCCTGGCGTTACAAGCGCCGTGCTCTACCAGCTGAGCTACAGAGGACCATTTGAGAGAAACTCTGACAGTCAAGAATCTGCGACATGACTTTGTAGAGGTATGTATGCAACACTACTTCCAGTACTTCAGACATACCATATTTACTCATCTGTATATCATTTTGTCTGTTACAGAGAGTATTGGAGCTGGATGCCCATGTAATTCGCCATGAATTTATTTATGTGGATGAGGTTGGCTTCAACCTCACCAAAACCAGGCGGCGCGGATTAAATGTAACAGGACAGAGGGCAATTACCAATGTCCCTGGACAGCGTGGGGGTAATATAACTGTGTGCTGCCATCACTCAAAACGGGGTCCTCCATCTCAATGCCACACTGGGTCCGTACAACACCGGCCATATGCTCACTTTTCTGGATGCAATTTACACAATGCTTGTCCCTGATCCAGATCAGGAGCCTGCTAGATTTGTGGTTATATGGGACAATGTTAGTTTTCACCGGGCTGTTCTGGTCCAAAACTGGTTTGCCACCCATCCACAATTTGTAGTTTTGTACCTACCCCCATATTCACCTTTTCTAAATCCCATAGAGGAATTCTTCTCAGCCTGGCGCTGGAAAGTGTATGATCGCCAACCCTATGCCCGCATGCCGCTTCTCCAGGCAATGGAGGACGCAAGTGGGGACAGAGAGGTTGCCTCTGTCCAAGGTTGGATATGCCATGCTAGGAGATACTTCCCTCGATGTTTGGGAAGTATCTCCTAGCATGGCGTATCCCCCCCCCCCCCTACCAATTCCTGGACTGCCCCCCGGGACCCCACACACACAATTGTGTTCTTTACTGTATTCTAAATAATATACTCTTGGTTTACATAGGTTTATGGTTTTGTTGTATGCTACTGTATACAACAGTAATGTTTGGCCTAATAAATATTTTCTGTTTCTACATTGCATTGGTGTTTACAGTGTACTTGTTACCCCTCTCAGCAGATTACTTTCACTGTAGAACATTGTATTGAAATATAGATATAAGCCTATGAAAAACCAAAGAGCTTTAGATTTAGAACAACAGTGTTTACATGGTATATCCAAACATGTACTATTATGAAAGAAGTGTTTGCCATTTGATGCAAATGCTTCATTCTGACATGTGTTTATGGCATTTTGAATGCAGTGTTACATTTTGAAGGAGATGTGAGGCATTTTGCATTTTGTGTGTGCAGTTTTGGGAATTGTGTGTAGAGTTTTGAAAAAAGGAGACAGTTTTGTAAATGTGTGTAAGCAGTTGGAAAAAACTGTAAGGAGTGTGTGCGAGCCTGTGTGTGCGTGTCTGTCACTGTCACCAAGGTGGATTAAAATCATCTATGGCCTCTGGCCATCTTTAGTTGATTGCCCAAATCATTTCCTCTGGCTTGCCTTTCCATGCACTAAATTGCCAGAAAACTAGACACCTTTCAGTGCAATATAGTAACTTGCCAAGGGTTTATTGAACAAGAGCCTTTGTCGGTATTTGTGGAGTCATCTGTCTGTTATCTAAGTCTGTGCTTATTTTGGCAGGGGATGCTATTGAAAGATGGGTACCTCAGTCAGCTTTATTCAATATGGAAAGCTTTTGCAGGGGTGCAGCACCCTGGCGAGGATTAAAGCCGGGTCCAACAGAACCCTAGCTAAGTTGACTAAACCACAACCCTGAGAGAGTGAACTCCCTTGGGTTGCTGTCCGTCCGTCTGTCCATCCATCATCCGTCTGTCCGTCCGTCCATCCATCCGTCTGCAGCTATGTTTATTGTCGTTTTTCAGAAAACTCCCAAATGAAACCATAATGCTTTGAAGATAAAATGTCAGCAGTGTTGGAACAAGCTCATTATGTGAAAAACCTTTTTTTTCTCCCCCCCCCCAATGTAATTGATAGTTAATTAGATGTGATGCAATAAACATCTGCGTTGGAACTTTGACTGCGTCCCAAATGACACCCTATTCCCTATTTAGTGCACTACTTTAGACCAGAGAATGGCACCCTATTCCCTATTTAGTGCACTACTTTAGACCAGAGAATGACACCCTATTCCCTATTTAGTGCACTACTTTTGACCTGACCGGGGGGGGGGAGGCTAGATACTCAGTGTGCATAACCTTGACAATGGTTGATGACAAGTAAAAGGCCAGAGCATATACCTTTAAAAGCGGATATAGTATGTTCTTTTAGTTTAGAATGATGGAAATGGGTTTAGTAGGGCAATCACTCTGTGCTTCTGTCTATGTATATATTAGATTGTGTTATTTGCGCATGTGTTTGTGTTTGTGTGTGCGCATATGTGGTATGAATAGAAACATACAGGTGCCATATTCTGCCACATTCTGTGATTCTACCAAAGGAATTGTCAGCCCATTCACTAATGGAATGTGCAAGGAGGGGCCGATTTTGCAGGTTCCAGATTAGGTTTTGAGCTGGTGAAATGTGGAACTTACACCTTTAACTATGGGCAACGTGAGCACCTATTTTCATCTGGTGGGGAGATGTCTTCAATACTGTCCACTAGGGGCAACGTGAGCACCTATTACCATCTAGTAGGGAAATGTCTTCAATACTGTCCACTAGGGACAACGTGAGCATCTATTACCATCTAGTAGGGAGATGTCTTCAATACTGTCCACTATGGGCAACGTGAGCATCTATTACCATCTAGAAGTGAGATGTCTTCAATACTGTCCACTAGGGGCAATGTGAGCATCTATTAAATCAAATCAAATCAAATCAATTTTTATTGGCCACATGCGCCGAATACAACAGGTGCAGACATTACAGTGAAATGCTTACTTACAGTCCTTAACCAACAGTGCATTTATTTTTAATAAAAAAGTAAAATAAAACAATGACAAAAAAGTGTTGAGAAAAAAAGAGCAGAAGTAAAATAAAATAACAGTAGGGAGGCTATATATAAACAGGGGGGTACCGGTGCAGAGTCAATGTGCGGGGGCACCGGCTAGTTGAGGTAGTTGAAGTAATATGTACATGTCGGTAGAGTTAAAGTGACTATGCATAAATAATTAACAGAGTAGCAGCAGCGTAAAAAGATTGGGGTGGGGGGGCAGTGCAAATAGTCCGGGTAGCCATGATTAGCTGTTCAGGAGTCTTATGGCTTGGGGGTAGAAGCTGTTGAGAAGTTTTTTGGACCTAGACTTGGCACTCCGGTACCGCTTGCCGTGCGGTAGAAGAGAGAACAGTCTATGACTAGGGTGGCTGGAGTCTTTGACAATTTTGAGGGCCTTCCTCTGACATCGCCTGGTATAGAGGTCCTGGATGGCAGGAAGCTTGGCCCCAGTGATGTACTGGGCCGTACGCACTACCCTCTGTAGTGCCTTGCGGTCGGAGGCCAAGCAGTTGCCATACCAGGCGGTGATGCAACCAGTCAGGATGCTCTCGATGGTGCAGCTGTATAATTATTTGAGGATCTGAGGACCCATGCCGAATCTTTTCAGTCTCCTGAGGGGGGAATAGGCTTTGTCGTGCCCTCTTCACGACTGTCTTGGTGTGTTTGGACCATGATAGTTCGTTGGTGATGTGGACACCAAGGAACTTGAAGCTCTCAACCTGTTCCACTACAGCCCCGTCGATGAGAATGGGGGCGTGCTCAGTCCTCTTTTTTTTCCTGTAGTCCACAATCATCTCCTTTGTCTTGGTCACATTGAGGGAGAGGTTGTTATCCTGGCACCACACGGCCAGGTCTATGACCTCCTCCCTATAGGCTGTCTCATCGTTGTCAGTGATCAGGCCTACCACTGTTGTGTCGTCGGCAAACTTAATGATGGTGTTGGATTCGGTGCCTGGCCATGCAGTCATGGGTGAACAGGGGAGTACAGGAGGGGACTGAGCACGCACCCCTGAGGGGCCCCGTGTTGAGGATCAGTGTGGCAGATGTGTTGTTACCTACCCTTACCACCTGGGGGCGGCCCGTCAGGAAGTCCAGGATCCAGTTGCAGAGGGAGTTGTTTAGTCCCAGGATCCTTAGCTTAGTGATGAGCTTTGAGGGCACTATGGTGTTGAATGCTGAGCTGTAGTCAATGAATAGCATTCTCACGTAGGTGTTCCTCTTGTCCAGGTGGGAAAGGGCAGTGTGGAGTGCAATAGAGATTGCATCATCTGTGGCTCTGTTGGAGCGGTATGCAAATTGGAGTGGGTCTAGGGTTTCTGGGATAATGGTGTTGATGTGAGCCATGACCAGCCTTTCAAAGCACTTCATGGCTCCAGACGTCAGTGCTACAGGTCGGTAGTCATTTAGGCAGGTTATCTTAGTGTCCTTGGGCACGGGGACTATGGTGGTCTGCTTGAAACATGTTGGTATTACAGACTCAGTCAGGGACATGTTGAAAATGTCAGTGAAGACACTTGCCAGTTGGTCAGCACATGCTCGGAGTACACGTCCTGGTAATCCGTCTGGCCCTGCGGCCTTGTGAATGTTGACCTGCTTAAAAGTCTTACTCACATCGGCTACAGAGAGCGTGATCACATAGTCATCCGGAACAGCTGGTGCTCTCATGCATGCTTCAGTGTTGCTTGCCTCGAAGCGAGCATAGAAGTGGTTTAGCTCGTCTGGTAGGCTTGTGTCACTGGGAAGCTCGCGGCTGTGCTTCCCTTTGTAGTCTGTAAAAGTTTTCAAGCCCTGCCACATCCGACCAGCGTCAGAGCCGGTGTAGTACGATTCAATTTTAGTCCTGTATTGACTCTTTGCCTGTTTGATGGTTCGTAGGAGGGCATAGTGGGATTTCTTATAAGCGTCCGGGTTAGAGTCCCGCTCCTTGAACGCGGCAGCTCTACCCTTTAGCTCAGTGCGGATGTTTCCTGTAATCCATGGCTTCTGGTTGGGGTATGTACGTACGGTCACTGTGGGGACGACATCATCGATGCACTTATTGATGAAGCCAGTGACTGATGTGGTGTACTCCTCAATGCTATCTGAAGAATCCCGGAACATGTTCCAGTCTGTGCTAGCAAAACAGTCCTGTAGCTTAGCATCTGCGTCATCTGACCACTTTTTTATTAACCGAGTCACTGGTGCTTCCTGCTTTAGTTTTTGCTTATAAGCAGGAATCAGGAGGATAGAGTTATGGTCAGATTTGCCAAATGGAGGGCGAGGGAGAGCTTTGTATGCGTCTCTGTGTGTGGAGTAAAGGTGGTCTAGAGTTTTTTTTCCTCTGGTTGCACATTTAACATGCTGGTAGAAATTAGGTAGAACGGATTTAAGTTTCCCTGCATTAAAGTCCCCGGCCACTAGGAGCGCTGCCTCTGGATGAGCGTTTTCCTGTTTAGTTATGGCCTTATACAGCTCATTGAGTGCAATCTTAATGCCAGCATTGGTTTGTGGTGGTAAATAGACAGCTATGAAAAATATAGATGAAAACTCTCTTGGTAAATAGTGTGGTGTACAGCTTATCATAAGATATTCTACCTCAGGCGAGCAAAACCTTGAGACTTCCTTAGTATTTGATTTTGTGCACCAGCTGTTGTTTACAAATATACACAGACCGCCACCCCTTGTCTTACCGGAGTCAGCCGTTCTATCCTGCCGATGTAGTGTATAGCCCGCTAGCTGTATGTTGTCCATGTCGTCGTTCTGCCACCACTTGGTGAAATATAAGATATTACAGTTTTTAATGTCCCGTTGGTAGGATAACCGTAATCTTAGGTCATCTAATTTATTTTCTAATGATTGAAGATTGGCTAATAGGATTGATGGAAGAGGCAGTTTACTCGCTCGCCGTCGGATCCTTACAAGGCACCCCGACCTACGTCCACGCTATCTCCGTCTCTTTCTCATGCGAATGACAGGGATTTGGGCCTTGTCGGGTGTCTGTAGGATATCCTTCGCGGCTGCCTCTTTGAAGTAAAATTATTAGTCCAATACGAGGTGAGTAATCGCTGTCCTGATATCCAGAAGCTCTTTTTGGTTATAAGAGACGATGGCAGAAACATTATGTACAAAATAAATTACAAATAACGCGGAAAAACACAAATAATAGTACAATTGGTTAGAGGGCTGTAAAACGGCAGCCATCTTCTCCGGCGCCATTCTTCATCTGGTAGTCTTGCAGCTTGCGTTTCAGTCTGAGGGTCGTGTGTTCAATCTCAGTGCTAGGCACTAGTTTTTAGTGTTGTTGTTGTAAGCCTTTCCCAAACCTTAACCCTTAACTTATTCACTCTGAATTAATGCCTACATTGAAGTTGAACCCTATCCCTAACCTTAGGGTTCCTACTAAACTAATTATTGGAATAATTTTAAGATGCTCATACAATGGATCATTTAAATACTTTATTTGGAATTTTAGGACCTCTGTAGGTCATAGCCCATAGAAACTAAACACATTGAATAACACATTCATTACTGGCAAAAAAGACAGTATAAAAAATGTATCATAAGGAATAAGGCTTTGAAGAGTCTGTTCTATATCTAGGAGAAATAAGAAAGATCAGGAAATACACTATATACACAAAAGTATATGGACATTGTTTCAAATTAGTTATTTCAGCCACACCCGTTGCTGACAGGTGTATAAAATCGAGCACACAGCCATGCAATCTCCACAGACAAACATTGGCAGTAGAATGGCCTTACTGAAGAGCTCAGTGACTTTCAAAGTGGCAAAGTCATAGGATGCCACCTTTTCAACAAGTCAATTTGTCAAATTTCTGCCCTGCTAAAGCTGCCCCGGTCAACTGTAAGTGCTGTTATTATGAAGTGGAAACGTTTAGGAGCAACAACGGCTCAGCCGCGAAATGGTAGGCCACACAAGGTCAAAGAACAGGACCGCGGAGTGCTGAAGCGTGTAGTGTGTAAAAATCGTCTGTCCTCGGTTACAACACTCACTACCGAGTTCCAAACTGCCTCTGGAAGCAACATCAACACAATAACTTTTCGTCAGGAGCTTCATGAAATGGGTCTCCATGGCCGAGCAGCCGCACACAAGCCTAAGGGAAATATTAATGCTACAGCATTCAATGACATTCTAGACAATTCGGTGCTTCCAACTTTGTGGCAACAGGGAAGGCCCTTTCATGTTTCAGCATGACATACAGAAATGGTTTGTCGAGATCAGTGTGGAAGAACTTGACTGGCCTACACAGAACCCTGATCTGAACCCCATCGAACACCTTTGGGATGAATTGGAACGCCGACTGCGAGCCAGGCCTAATCGCCCAACATCAGTGCCCGACCTCAGTATTGCTCTTGTGGCTGAATGGAGGCAAGTCCCTGCAGCAATGTTCCAACATCTAGTGGAAAGCCTTCCCAGAAGAGCGGAGGCTGTTATTGCAGCAAAGGGGGGGCCAACTCCATATTAATGCCCATGATTTTGTTCGATGAGCTGGTGTCCACATACTTTTGGTCGGGTAGTATATTTTAGTTTTTTGGACACATATTGAACCCTTTTTTTTTGATGGCACAAAACTACCTACATATTTTCATTAAACTGATATCGGGATACCTACAGACAAGTCTCCACAGAGAACACCAGCGTGTTCATTACCTACAGACAAGTCCCCACAGAGAACACCAGCGTGTTCATTACCTACAGACAAGTCCCCACAGAGAACACCAGCGCGTTCATTACCTACAGACAAGTCTCCACAGAGAACACCAGCGCGTTCGTGAGAATCTCCTCCTTCCATAGAGTGGTCATATTAGTTTGTTTATAGTTTGTTCAAACCGATTTCTGGCAAACACAGTTGTAGCTCGGCCACCTTCCACCACAGTTAAGATATGGCCCTAACGCAACCTTAACCAATCAGAATGGCCCTTAACGTAACCTTAACCAATCAGAATGGCCCTTAACGCAACCTTAACCAATCAGAATGGCCCTTAACGTAACCTTAACCAATCAGAATGGCCCTTAACGTAACCTTAACCATTCAGGATGGCCCTTAACGTAACCTTAACCATTCAGGATGGCCCTTAACGTAACCTTAACCATTCAGAATGGCCCTTAACGTAACCTTAACCATTCAGAATGGCCCTTAACGTAACCTTAACCATTCAGAATGGCCCTTAACGTAACCTTAACCATTCAGAATGGCCCTTAACGTAACCTTAACCATTCAGAATGGCCCTTAACGTAACCTTAACCATTCAGAATGGCCCTTAACGTAACCTTAACCATTCAGGATGGCCCTTAACGTAACCTTAACCATTCAGAATGGCCCTAACGTAACCTTAACCATTCAGAATGGCCCTAACGTAACCTTTACCATTCAGGATGGCCCTTAACGCAACCTTAACCATTCAGAATGGCCCTTAACGTAACCTTAACCATTCAGAATGGCCCTTAACGTAACCTTAACCATTCAGAATGGCCCTTAACGTAACCTTAACCATTCAGAATGGCCCTAACGTAACCTTAACCATTCAGGATGGCCCTTAACGCAACCTTAACCATTCAGAATGGCCCTTAACGTAACCTTAACCATTCAGAATGGCCCTTAACGTAACCTTAACCATTCAGAATGGCCCTTAACGTAACCTTAACCATTCAGAATGGCCCTTAACGTAACCTTAACCATTCAGAATGGCCCTTAATGTAACCTTAACCATTCAGGATGGCCCTTAACGCAACCCTAACCATTCAGAATGGCCCTTAACGTAACCTTAACCATTCAGAATGGCCCTTAATGTAATCTTAACCATTCAGAATGGCCCTTAACGCAACCTTAACCATTCAGAATGGCCCTTAACGCAACCTTAACCATTCAGAACGGCCCTTAACGCAACCTTAACCATTCAGAATGGCCCTTAACGCAACCTTAACCATTCAGAACGGCCCTTAACGTAACCGTAACCATTCAGAATGGCCCTTAACGTAACCTTAACCATTCAGAACGGCCCTTAACGCAACCTTAACCATTCAGAACGGCCCTTAACGTAACCTTAACCATTCAGAATGGCCCTTAACGCAACCTTAACCATTCAGAACGGCCCTTAACGCAACCTTAACCATTCAGAATGGCCCTTAACGCAACCTTAACCATTCAGGATGGCCCTTAACGCAACCCTAACCATTCAGAATGGCCCTTAACGCAACCTTAACCATTCAGAACGGCCCTTAACGCAACCTTAACCATTCAGAATGGCCCTTAACGCAACCTTAACCATTCAGAACGGCCCTTAACGCAACCTTAACCATTCAGGATGGCCCTTAACGCAACCCTAACCATTCAGGATGGCCCTTAACGCAACCCTAACCATTCAGAATGGCCCTTAACGTAACCTTAACCATTCAGAATGGCCCTTAACGTAACCTTAACCATTCAGAATGGCCCTTAACGTAACCTTAACCATTCAGAATGGCCCTTAACGTAACCTTAACCATTCAGAATGGCCCTTAACGTAACCTTAACCATTCAGAATGGCCCTTAACGTAACCTTAACCATTCAGGATGGCCCTTAACGTAACCTTAACCATTCAGAATGGCCCTAACGTAACCTTAACCATTCAGAATGGCCCTAACGTAACCTTTACCATTCAGGATGGCCCTTAACGTAACCTTAACCATTCAGAATGGCCCTTAACGTAACCTTAACCATTCAGAATGGCCCTTAACGTAACCTTAACCATTCAGAATGGCCCTAACGTAACCTTAACCATTCAGGATGGCCCTTAACGCAACCTTAACCATTCAGAATGGCCCTTAACGTAACCTTAACCATTCAGAATGGCCCTTAACGTAACCTTAACCATTCAGAATGGCCCTTAACGTAACCTTAACCATTCAGAATGGCCCTTAACGTAACCTTAACCATTCAGGATGGCCCTTAACGCAACCCTAACCATTCAGAATGGCCCTTAACGTAACCTTAACCATTCAGAATGGCCCTTAATGTAATCTTAACCATTCAGAATGGCCCTTAACGCAACCTTAACCATTCAGAATGGCCCTTAACGCAACCTTAACCATTCAGAACGGCCCTTAACGCAACCTTAACCATTCAGAATGGCCCTTAACGCAACCTTAACAATTCAGAACGGCCCTTAACGTAACCGTAACCATTCAGAATGGCCCTTAACGTAACCTTAACCATTCAGAACGGCCCTTAACGCAACCTTAACCATTCAGAACGGCCCTTAACGTAACCTTAACCATTCAGAATGGCCCTTAACGCAACCTTAACCATTCAGAACGGCCCTTAACGCAACCTTAACCATTCAGAATGGCCCTTAACGCAACCTTAACCATTCAGGATGGCCCTTAACGCAACCCTAACCATTCAGGATGGCCCTTAACGCAACCTTAACCATTCAGAACGGCCCTTAACGCAACCTTAACCATTCAGAATGGCCCTTAACGCAACCTTAACCATTCAGAACGGCCCTTAACGCAACCTTAACCATTCAGGATGGCCCTTAACGCAACCCTAACCATTCAGGATGGCCCTTAACGCAACCTTATCCATTCAGATTGGCCCTTAACGTAACCTTAACCATTCAGAACGGCCTTTAACGTAACCGTAACCATTCAGAACGGCCCTTAACGTAACCTTAACCATTCAGAATGGCCCTTAACGTAACCTTAACCATACATAATGGCCCTTAACGTAACCTTAACCATTCAGAATGGCCCTTAACGTAACCTTAACCATTCAGAACGGCCCTTAACATAACCTTAACCATTCAGAATGGCCCTTAACGTAACCTTAACCATTCAGAATGGCCCTTAACGTAACCTTAACCATTCAGAATGGCCCTTAACGCAACCCTAACCATTCAAAATGGCCCTTAACGCAACCTTAACCATTCAGAATGGCCCTTAACGTAACCTTAACCATTCAGAACGGCCCTTAACGTAACCTTAACCATTCAGAATGGCCCTTAACGCAACCTTAACCATTCAGAACTGCCCTTAACGTAACCTTAACCATTCAGAACGGCCCTTAACGTAACCTTAACCATTCAGAATGGCCCTTAACGTAACCTTAACCATTCAGAATGGCCCTTAACGTAACCTTAACCATTCAGAAAGGCCCTTAACGTAACCTTAACCATTCAGAACGGCCCTTAACGTAACCTTAACCATTCAGAATGGCCCTTAACGCAACCTTAACCATTCAGAATGGCCCTTAACGTAACCTTAACCATTCAGAACGGCCCTTAACGAAACCTTAACCATTCAGAATGGCCCTTAACGTAACCTTAACCATTCAGAATGGCCCTTAACGTAACCTTAACCATTCAGAACGGCCCTTAACGAAACCTTAACCATTCAGAATGGCCCTTAACGCAACCTTAACCATTCAGAATGGCCCTTAACGTAACCTTAACCATTCAGAATGGCCCTTAACGTAACCTTTACCTTTCAGAACGGCCCTTAACGTAATCTTAACCATTCAGAACGGCCCTTAACGTAACCTTAACCATTCAGAATGGCCCTTAACTGTCACGCCCTGGCTCTGGGGACTCTAGTATGTTGAGCCAGGGTGTGAGTTTTCGTTTGTTTTCGTTCTAGTTTAGTATTTCTATGTTGGCCAGTGTGGTTCTCAATCAGAGGCAACGGGTATCAGCTGTTGCTTGTTGGCTCTGATTGGGAACCATACTTAAGCAGCCAGTTTTCCCACAGTGTTTGTGGGATCTTGTTCCTGTGTAGGTTTGTGTTTTGCACCTTTGGACGTCACGTATCGTTTGTTGTTTTGTTAGTGTAATCATTATTTAATAAATATGTTCACCTTCCACGCTGCGCCTTGGTCCTCTGTACCCGACGATCGTGACAGAAGATCCCACCAACACTGGACCAAGCAGCGTGTCCAGGAGCCAGCGTCAGAGGTATCGCTAAAGGACATCAACCTCGACTGGGCCTGGCCCACGGGGAGGAGAGACCCCCAGAACATTTTTAGGGGGGGCTCACGCCGTGGACGACGGGGCAGCAGGAGGCCGCGATAGAGCGGTCCAGCGGGTTTGCAGAGGAGGCCGCCAGGTTAAGGGGGCCACTGGTCACAGAGGAGAGGGAAAGTGTAGAGGCACAGCGAGAGGTACTGGGGTGTGTTACCAGTCCGGTCCGGCCCGTTCCTGATCCCTGCGTAGGGCCAGTGGTGTGTGTCCCCAGTACGGTCCGGCCTGTTCCTGTTCCTCGCATCGAGCCTGTGGTGCGCGTCGTCAGCCCGGCCCGGCCTGTTCCTGCTCCCCGCACCAAGTCAGTGGTGCGCTTCGTCAGCCCGGTCCGACCCGCTCCTGCTCCCCGCACCAAGTCAGTGGTGCGCTTCGTCAGCCCGGTCCGGCCCGTTCCTACTCCCCGCACCAAGTCAGTGGTGCGCTTCGTCAGCCCGGTCCGGCCCGCTCCTGCTCCCCGCACCAAGTCAGGGGTGCGTTTCGTCAGCCCGGCTCGGCCCGTTCCTGCTCCCCACACCAAGCCAGTGGTGTGCGTCGTCAGTCCGGCACAGCCAGTGCCTGTTCCACCGGTGCCTGGTTCGGCACGGGTCAGCTGCTTCACGCCGGAGCTAGAGCAATCCGCTCCACCAGTGTGCAGTGCAGCGCCGGTCAGCAGGGCCAGACCGGACCAGGGGTACTTTGGGGGGTTAGAGAGGGAGTGGGGATCATGCCCGGAGCCGGATCCGCCGCCAAGGCGGAGTGCCCACCCGGTCCCTCCCCTGTGGTGTTTGGTTGGCGCGGTCGGAGTCCGCGCCTTTGGGGGGGGGGTACTGTCACACCCTGGCTCTGGGGACTCTAGTATGTTGAGCCAGGTTGTGAGTTTTCGTTTGTTTTCGTTCTAGTTTAGTATTTCTATGTTGGCCAGTGTGGTTCTCAATCAGAGGCAATGGGTATCAGCTGTTGCTTGTTGTCTCTGATTGGGAACCATACTTAAGCAGCCAGTTTTCCCACAGTGTTTGTGGGATCTTGTTCCTGTGTAGGTTTGTGTTTTGCACCTTTGGACGTCACGTATCGTTTGTTGTTTTGTTCGTGTAATCATTATTTAATAAATATGTTCACCTTCCACGCTGCGCCTTGGTCCTCTGTACCCGACGATCGTGACATTAACGTAACCGTAACCATTCAGAATGGCCCTTAACGTAACCGTAACCATTCAGAATGGCCCTTAACGTAACCGTAACTATTCAGAATGGCCCTTAACGTAACCTTAACCATTCAGAACGGCCCTTAACGTAACCGTAACCATTCAGAATGGCCCTTAACGTAACCTTAACCATTCAGAATGGCCCTTAACGTAACCTGAATCAGAATGAATGCCTAAACTTAAGTTTTAGTCTCACTTTTGCAGAGTTTGACTGACAGCTAAAATAAGGCAGCTCATGATATAAATAAAACATATTTTTGGCATATTTCTGTTGCTTCAGTTACACCAGTGGTTGGCAATTTATTTGGAGATTGGATTGGGAATTGTTATCGGATTCTAAAGTGAAAGGATCAATTTGATTTTAATAATGCACATACTTTTTCAATTAAATTAAGTTACATTAAAATTGAGTAAAATATAGTTCAAGTTGAAAAATTGACTTTTAGCTTTGGGATTATATTTAGTTTGAGGCCTTGATAAATACAGCTCTAAAATAATGATATACCAACACATCTATGAAGACATTCCCTTTAATGTATGCTTTCTAAAAACATGCCTCATGCCCGGGGTAGAGGTCTACAGTACATCTATGAAGATATTCCCTTTAGAAAACATGCCTCATGCCCGGGGTAGAGGTCTACAGTACATCTATGAAGATATTCCCTTTAGAAAACATGCCTCATGCCCGGGGTAGAGGTCTACAGTACATCTATGAAGATATTCCCTTTAGAAAACATGCCTCATGCCCGGGGTAGATGTCTACAGTACATCTATGAAGATATTCCCTTTAGAAAACATGCCTCATGCCCGGGGTAGAGTTCTACAGTACATCTATGAAGATATTCCCTTTAGAAAACATGCCTCATGCCCGGGGTAGATGTCTACAGTACATCTATGAAGATATTCCCTTTAGAAAACATGCCTCATGCCCGGGGTAGAGGTCTACAGTACATCTATGAAGATATTCCCTTTAGAAAACATGCCTCATGCCCGGGGTAGATGTCTACAGTACATCTATGAAGATATTCCCTTTAGAAAACATGCCTCATGCCCGGGGTAGATGTCTACAGTACATCTATGAAGATATTCCCTTTAGAAAACATGCCTCATGCCCGGGGTAGAGGTCTACAGTACATCTATGAAGATATTCCCTTTAGAAAACATGCCTCATGCCCGGGGTAGAGGTCTACAGTAAAAAACAAAGTATGCTTTATTCTACACTCCTTTTTCTCTCTATGACACTTTTCAACAACCTCCCTCCCTCCTTCCTTACAGTTGATAACATGCATTACCTTTCTCCCTCCTTCCTTACAGTTGATAACATGCATTATCTCCCTCCCTCCTTCCTTACAGTTGATAACATGCATTACCTCCCTCCCTCCTTCCTTACAGTTGATAACATGCATTATCTCCCTCCCTCCTTCCTTACAGTTGATAACATGCATTACCTCCCTCCCTCCTTCCTTACAGTTGATAACATGCATTACCTCCCTCCCTCCTTCCTTACAGTTGATAACATGCATTACCTCCCTCCCTCCTTCCTTACAGTTGATAACATGCATTACCTCCCTCCCTCCTTCCTTACAGTTGATAACATGCATTACCTCCCTCCCTCCTTCCTTACAGTTGATAACATGCATTACCTCCCCCCCTCCTTCCTTACAGTTGATAACATGCATTACCTTTCTCCCTCCTTCCTTACAGTTGATAACATGCATTACCTCCCTCCCTCCTTCCTTACAGTTGATAACATGCATTACCTTTCTCCCTCCTTCCTTACAGTTGATAACATGCATTACCTCCCTCCCTCCTTCCTTACAGTTGATAACATGCATTACCTCCCTCCCTCCTTCCTTACAGTTGATAACATGCATTACCTCCCCCCCTCCTTCCTTACAGTTGATAACATGCATTACCTCCCTCCCTCCTTCCTTACAGTTGATAACATGCATTACCTCCCTCCCTCCTTCCTTACAGTTGATAACATGCATTACCTCCCTCCCCTCCTTCCTTACAGTTGATAACATGCATTACCTCCCTCCCTCCTTCCTTACAGTTGATAACATGCATTACCTCCCTCCCTCCTTCCTTACAGTTGGTAACATGCATTACCTCCCTCCCTCCTTCCTTACAGTTGATAACATGCATTACCTCCCTCCCTCCTTCCCTTACAGTTGGTAACATGCATTACCTCCCTCCCTCCTTCCTTACAGTTGATAACATGCATTACCTCCCTCCCTCCTTCCTTACAGTTGATAACATGCATTATCTCCCTCCCTCCTTCCTTACAGTTGATAACATGCATTACCTCCCTCCCTCCTTCCTTACAGTTGATAACATGCATTACCTCCCTCCCTCCTTCCTTACAGTTGGTAACATGCATTACCTCCCTCCCTCCTTCCTTACAGTTGATAACATGCATTACCTTTCTCCCTCCTTCCTTACAGTTGATAACATGCATTACCTCCCTCCCTCCTTCCTTACAGTTGGTAACATGCATTACCTCCCTCCCTCCTTCCTTACAGTTGATAACATGCATTACCTCCCCTCCCTCCTTCCTTACAGTTGATAACATGCATTACCTCCCTCCCTCCTTCCTTACAGTTGATAACATGCATTACCTCCCTCCCTCCTTCCTTACAGTTGGTAACATGCATTACCTCCCTCCCTCCTTCCTTACAGTTGATAACATGCATTACCTCCCTCCCTCCTTCCTTACAGTTGATAACATGCATTACCTCCCTCCCTCCTTCCTTACAGTTGATAACATGCATTACCTCCCTCCCTCCTTCCTTACAGTTGATAACATGCATTACCTCCCTCCCTCCTTCCTTACAGTTGATAACATGCATTACCTCCCTCCCTCCTTCCTTACAGTTGATAACATGCATTACCTCCCTCCCTCCTTCCTTACAGTTGATAACATGCATTACCTCCCTCCCTCCTTCCTTACAGTTGATAACATGCATTACCTCCCTCCCTCCTTCCTTACAGTTGATAACATGCATTACCTCCCTCCCTCCTTCCTTACAGTTGATAACATGCATTACCTCCCTCCCTCCTTCCTTACAGTTGATAACATGCATTACCTCCCTCCCTCCTTCCTTACAGTTGATAACATGCATTACCTCCCTCCCTCCTTGCTTACAGTTGATAACATGCATTACCTCCCTCCCTCCTTCCTTACAGTTGATAACATGCATTACCTCCCTCCCTCCTTCCTTACAGTTGATAACATGCATTATCTCCCTCCCTCCTTCCTTACAGTTGATAACATGCATTACCTCCCTCCCTCCTTCCTTACAGTTGATAACATGCATTATCTCCCTCCCTCCTTCCTTACAGTTGATAACATGCATTACCTTTCTCCCTCCTTCCTTACAGTTGATAACATGCATTACCTCCCTCCCTCCTTCCTTACAGTTGGTAACATGCATTACCTCCCTCCCTCCTTCCTTACAGTTGATAACATGCATTACCTTTCTCCCTCCTTCCTTACAGTTGATAACATGCATTACCTCCCTCCCTCCTTGCTTACAGTTGATAACATGCATTACCTCCCTCCCTCCTTGCTTACAGTTGATAACATGCATTACCTCCCTCCCTCCCTTCCTTACAGTTGATAACATGCATTACCTCCCTCCCTCCTTCCTTACAGTTGATAACATGCATTACCTCCCTCCCTCCTTCCTTACAGTTGATAACATGCATTACCTCCCTCCTCCTTGCTTACAGTTGATAACATGCATTACCTCCCTCCCTCCTTCCTTACAGTTGATAACATGCATTACCTCCCTCCCTCCTTCCTTACAGTTGATAACATGCATTACCTTTCTCCCTCCTTCCTTACAGTTGATAACATGCATTACCTCCCTCCCTCCTTGCTTACAGTTGGTAACATGCATTACCTCCCTCCCTCCTTGCTTACAGTTGATAACATGCATTACCTCCCTCCCTCCTTCCTTACAGTTGGTAACATGCATTACCTCCCTCCCTCCTTCCTTACAGTTGATAACATGCATTACCTTTCTCCCTCCTTCCTTACAGTTGATAACATGCATTACCTCCCTCCCTCCTTGCTTACAGTTGATAACATGCATTACCTCCCTCCCTCCTTGCTTACAGTTGATAACATGCATTACCTCCCTCCCTCCTTCCTTACAGTTGATAACATGCATTACCTCCCTCCCTCCTTCCTTACAGTTGATAACATGCATTACCTCCCTCCCTCCTTCCTTACAGTTGGTAACATGCATTACCTCCCTCCCTCCTTCCTTACAGTTGATAACATGCATTACCTCCCTCCCTGGATTATTGCTGTATTGATGATCCTCTCAATTCAAGAGAAAACAGCAATTCATGATCTCTTACAATTAGGAAAGAATGCAGAGCAAACCGACAAGACATCAAATAAACCTCCTCATCTGCTTTAATAAGGTTAACCTTTAGCAACCCTGCTGACAGCTGGAATAATAATGAGAACGGCAGTTAACAGGCAGGGAAAAATACAATAAAAATACAGGAATGAGAATTGTAGAATAAATACTTGAGCGTCAGAATATGTTGAGAGGCTGGGACGAGGGAGGGCAGGGCTGTGGGGAGATGGAGGACGAAAGCAGCAAAGCAGAAACTAGAAAACAGAAACAGGAAAGCATGGACGAGGAAGCAGGGACAGAAAAACAGAGCGAGAGGGAGATATTTTAAATAAATAACTGCCACCACCATCATCCATTAGAAAAGCTGTCTGGTCTGTTTATCTTGCAGTGTTAAAAGCTAGTGAT
The DNA here is from genome assembly GCF_020615455.1 of Coregonus clupeaformis. Lineage (NCBI taxonomy): Eukaryota > Metazoa > Chordata > Actinopteri > Salmoniformes > Salmonidae > Coregonus > Coregonus clupeaformis. The sequence continues at coordinate 858,617 of NW_025533484.1, read as the reverse complement.
GACATGTCACTTCAAAATGGACTCTACTCCAACCAATGACAGAGAATAAGATCACAACACTTTCCATAAAAAAGCTTGTGAAAGTGTATGTGACCTTTAAGGGGTGAATAAAGAGTTTTCACAAGGGGAAAACATAGATGTATATATGAACATCGACTTCAACTGTCCTCCCAAAAAGTGACAGGTGGTTATTTGAAGAATCTCAAATATAGAATATATTTTGATTTGTTTAACACTTTTATGGTTACTGTATGATTCCATATGTTTTATTTCATAGTTTTGATGTCTTCACGATTATTCTACAATGTAAATATTTTTACAAATAAAGAAAAACCCTTGAATGAGTAGGTGTGTCCAAACCTTTGACTGGTAGTGTACATGTACACAAGCCAATGTGCCCCATGCAGAATAGAAGTCACCTCGTCGTCATCACATAGGAGATACACACTTGCAGCGATCACAGCCTTTTAAATCAGTTTAAGCTCCCAGAACAGAATCCAGTGGTACTGGGTGTTATGACTATACAGAACAGAACCCAGTGGTACTGGGTGTTATGAATATACAGAACAGAACTCAGTGGTACTGTGTGTTATGACTATACAGAACAGAACCCAGTGGTACTGGGTGTTATGAATATACAGAACAGAACTCAGTGGTACTGGGTGTTATGAATATACAGAACAGAACTCAGTGGTACTGGGTGTTATGAATATACAGAACAGAACTCAGTGGTACTGGGTGTTATGAATATACAGAACAGAACTCAGTGCTACTGGGTGTTATGAATATACAGAACAGAACCCAGTGGTACTGGGTGTTATGAATATACAAAACAGAACTCAGTGGTACTGGGTGTTATGAATATACAGAACAGAACTCAGTGGTACTGGGTGTTATGAATATACAGAACAGAACCCAGTGGTACTGGGTGTTATGAATATACAGAACAGAACTCAGTGGTACTGGGTGTTATGAATATACAGAACAGAACTCAGTGGTACTGGGTGTTATGAATATACAGAACAGAACTCAGTGGTACTGGGTGTTATGAATATACAGAACAGAACTCAGTGGTACTGGGTGTTATGAATATACAGAACAGAACTCAGTGGTACTGGGTGTTATGAATATACAGAACAGAACCCAGTGGTACTGGGTGTTATGAATATACAGAACAGAACTCAGTGGTACTGGGTGTTATGAATATACAGAACAGAACTCAGTGGTACTGGGTGTTATGAATATACAGAACAGGGCCCAGTGGTACTGGCTACAGAGCAGAATCCAATGGTACTGGCTACCGAACAGCCAGTTACAACAGGATTTGTAGATGTCAAATGTTACATTACATGCTAAGAGGAGTTGTCTCAGATGAGAGTGAAGACAGACATGTGAAAAAGGTTAATGACATTTCTGATTGGCAAGAACACTATTTCCATCTCCTTTCAGAGTGGATGGTTAGTTAGACAAACCATGATAGATACATTACGCTGTAGCAGTAAAAAACAACTCATAGAAATGCGCTACACAACCTTGCGGCACGGTTCTGAAATATATTTGTGAAAAAGATTCAGGATGCCAAATAACCTTGGTAAACACCGGAGTCTAGCTAATGTAAATGAAAGAAGAAGCAATCTATAATGGCTTAACTATAACAATATGGAGAGGTCCCAAATAACACCCTATCACCTAATAATATGGAGTCTGGTCAAACATAGTGCACAATAAAACCCTATCACCTAATAGTATGGAGTCTGGTCAAACATAGTGCACAATAAAACCCTATCACCTAATAGTATGGAGTCTGGTCAAACATAGTGCACAATAAAACCCTATCACCTAATAGTATGGAGTCTGGTCAAACATAGTGCACAATAAAACCCTATCACCTAATAGTATGGAGTCTGGTCAAACATAGTGCACAATAACACCCTATCAACTAATAGTATGGAGTCTGGTCAAACATAGTGCACAATAAAACCCTATCACCTAATAGTATGGAGTCTGGACAAACATAGTGCACAATAACACCCTATCACCTAATAGTATGGAGTCTGGTCAAACATAGTGCACAATAAAACCCTATCACCTAATAGTATGGAGTCTGGTCAAACATAGTGCACAATAAAACCCTATCACCTAATAGTATGGAGTCTGGTCAAACATAGTGCACAATAAAACCCTATCACCTAATAGTATGGAGTCTGGACAAACATAGTGCACAATAAAACCCTATCACCTAATAGTATGGAGTCTGGTCAAACATAGTGCACAATAAAACCCTATCACCTAATAGTATGGAGTCTGGACAAACATAGTGCACAATAAAACCCTATAACCTAATAGTATGGAGTCTGGTCAAACATAGTGCACAATAAAACCCTATCACCTAATAGTATGGAGTCTGGACAAACATAGTGCACAATAAAACCCTATCACCTAATAGTATGGAGTCTGGTCAAACATAGTGCACAATAAAACCCTATCACCTAATAGTATGGAGTCTGGACAAACATAGTGCACAATAAAACCCTATCACCTAATAGTATGGAGTCTGGACAAACATAGTGCACAATAAAACCCTATCACCTAATAGTATGGAGTCTGGACAAACATAGTGCACAATAAAACCCTATCACCTAATAGTATGGAGTCTGGACAAACATAGTGCACAATAAAACCCTATCACCTAATAGTATGGAGTCTGGTCAAACATAGTGCACAATAAAACCCAATCACCTAATAGTATGGAGTCTGGACAAACATAGTGCACAATAAAACCCTATCACCTAATAGTATGGAGTCTGGTCAAACATAGTGCACAATAAAACACTATCACCTAATAGTATGGAGTCTGGTCAAACATAGTGCACAATAAAACCCTATCACCTAATAGTATGGAGTCTGGTCAAACATAGTGCACAATAAAACCCTATCACCTAATAGTCAGTAATTTACCAGTGAGGTCAGTATTTTACCAGTGAGGTCAGTATTTTACCAGTGAGGTCAGTATTTTACCAGTGAGGTCAGTATTCCCAGTGAGGTCAGTATTTTACCAGTGAGGTCAGTATTTTACCAGTGAGGTCAGTATTTTACCAGTGAGGTCAGTATTCCCAGTGAGGTCAGTATTTTACCAGTGAGGTCAGTATTTTACCAGTGAGGTCAGTATTTTACCAGTGAGGTCAGTAGTTTATCAGTGAGATCAGTAGTTTACCAGTGAGGTCAGTATTTTACCAGTGAGGTCAGTATTTTACCAGTGAGGTCAGTATTTTACCAGTGAGGTCAGTAGTTTATCAGTGAGATCAGTAGTTTACCAGTGAGGTCAGTATTTTACCAGTGAGGTCAGTAGTTTACCAGTGAGATCAGTAGTTTATCAGTGAGATCAGTAGTTTATCAGTGAGGTCAGTAGTTTATCAGTGAGATCAGTAGTTTACCAGTGAGATCAGTAGTTTACCAGTGAGATCAGTAGTTTATCAGTGAGATCAGTAGTTTATCAGTGAGATCAGTAGTTTATCAGTGAGATCAGTAGTTTACCAGTGAGGTCAGAATTTACCAGTGAGGTCAGTACTTTACCAGTGAGGTCAGTAATTTACCAGTGAGATCAGTAGTTTATCAGTGAGATCAGTAGTTTACCAGTGAGGTCAGAATTTGACCAGTGAGGTGAGTAGTTTACCAGTGAGATCAGTAGTTTATCAGTGAGATCAGTAGTTTATCAGTGAAGTCAGTAGTTTACCAGTGAGATCAGTAGTTTACCAGTGAGATCAGTAGTTTACCAGTGAGATCAGTAGTTTACCAGTGAGGTGAGTAGTTTACCAGTGAGATCAGTAGTTTATCAGTGAGATCAGTAGTTTATCAGTGAAATCAGTAGTTTACCAGTGAGATCAGTAGTTTATCAGTGAAATCAGTAGTTTACCAGTGAGATCAGTAGTTTACCAGTGAGGTGAGTAGTTTATCAGTGAGATCAGTAGTTTATCAGTGAGGTGAGTAGTTTATCAGTGAGGTGAGTAGTTTACCAGTGAGATCAGTAGTTTATCAGTGAGATCAGTAGTTTATCAGTGAAATCAGTAGTTTACCAGTGAGGTGAGTAGTTTATCAGTGAGATCAGTAGTTTACCAGTGAGGTGAGTAGTTTATCAGTGAGATCAGTAGTTTATCAGTGAGATCAGTAGTTTATCAGTGAGATCAGTAGTTTACCAGTGAGGTCAGAATTTTACCAGTGAGGTGAGTAGTTTATCAGTGAGATCAGTAGTTTACCAGTGAGGTGAGTAGTTTATCAGTGAGATCAGTAGTTTATCAGTGAGATCAGTAGTTTATCAGTGAGATCAGTAGTTTACCAGTGAGGTCAGAATTTTACCAGTGAGGTGAGTAGTTTATCAGTGAGATCAGTAGTTTATCAGTGAGATCAGTAGTTTATCAGTGAGATCAGTAGTTTACCAGTGAGGTCAGAATTTGACCAGTGAGGTGAGTAGTTTACCAGTGAGATCAGTAGTTTACCAGTGAGATCAGTAGTTTATCAGTGAGATCAGTAGTTTATCAGTGAGATCAGTAGTTTACCAGTGAGATCAGTAGTTTACCAGTGAGATCAGTAGTTTATCAGTGAGATCAGTAGTTTATCAGTGAGATCAGTAGTTTATCAGTGAGGTGAGTAGTTTACCAGTGAGATCAGTAGTTTATCAGTGAGGTCAGTAGTTTACCAGTGAGGTGAGTAGTTTATCAGTGAGATCAGTAGTTTACCAGTGAGATCAGTAGTTTACCAGTGAGGTGAGTAGTTTATCGGTGAGATCAGTAGTTTATCAGTGAGATCAGTAGTTTACCAGTGAGATCAGTAGTTTATCAGTGAGATCAGTAGTTTACCAGTGAGATCAGTAGTTTACCAGTGAGGTGAGTAGTTTACCAGTGAGATCAGTAGTTTATCGGTGAGATCAGTAGTTTATCAGTGAGATCAGTAGTTTATCAGTGAGATCAGTAGTTTATCAGTGAGATCAGTAGTTTACCAGTGATGTGAGTAGTTTATCAGTGAGATCAGTAGTTTATCAGTGAGATCAGTAGTTTACCAGTGAGGTCAGTATTTTACCAGTGAGATCAGTAGTTTACCAGTGAGGTGAGTAGTTTATCAGTGAAATCAGTAGTTTACCAGTGAGATCAGTAGTTTATCAGTGAAATCAATAGTTTACCAGTGAGATCAGTAGTTTATCAGTGAAATCAGTAGTTTATCAGTGAGGTCAGAATTTTACCAGTGAGATCAGTAGTTTACCAGTGAGGTGAGTAGTTTACCAGTGAGATCAGTAGTTTATCAGTGAGATCAGTAGTTTATCAGTGAAATCAGTAGTTTACCAGTGAGGTGAGTAGTTTATCAGTGAGATCAGTAGTTTACCAGTGAGATCAGTAGTTTACCAGTGAGGTGAGTAGTTTATCAGTGAGATCAGTAGTTTATCAGTGAGATCAGTAGTTTATCAGTGAGGTCAGTATTTTACCAGTGAGGACAGTATTTTACCAGTGAGGTCAGTATTTTACCAGTGAGGTCAGTATTTTACCAGTGAGGTCAGTATTTTACCAGTGAGGTCAGTATTTTACCAGTGAGGTCAGTATTTTACCAGTGAGATCAGTAGTTTATCAGTGAGATCAGTAGTTTATCAGTGAGATCAGTAGTTTACCAGTGAGGTCAGAATTTACCAGTGAGGTCAGTACTTTACCAGTGAGGTCAGTAATTTACCAGTGAGATCAGTAGTTTATCAGTGAGATCAGTAGTTTACCAGTGAGGTCAGAATTTGACCAGTGAGGTGAGTAGTTTACCAGTGAGATCAGTAGTTTATCAGTGAGATCAGTAGTTTATCAGTGAGATCAGTAGTTTACCAGTGAGATCAGTAGTTTACCAGTGAGATCAGTAGTTTACCAGTGAGGTGAGTAGTTTACCAGTGAGATCAGTAGTTTATCAGTGAAATCAGTAGTTTATCAGTGAGGTCAGAATTTTACCAGTGAGATCAGTAGTTTACCAGTGAGATCAGTAGTTTATCAGTGAAATCAGTAGTTTACCAGTGAGATCAGTAGTTTATCAGTGAGATCAGTAGTTTATCAGTGAAATCAGTAGTTTACCAGTGAGATCAGTAGTTTACCAGTGAGATCAGTAGTTTACCAGTGAGGTGAGTAGTTTACCAGTGAGATCAGTAGTTTATCAGTGAGATCAGTAGTTTCAGTGAAATCAGTAGTTTACCAGTGAGGTGAGTAGTTTATCAGTGAGATCAGTAGTTTACCAGTGAGGTGAGTAGTTTATCAGTGAGATCAGTAGTTTATCAGTGAGATCAGTAGTTTATCAGTGAGATCAGTAGTTTACCAGTGAGGTCAGAATTTTACCAGTGAGGTGAGTAGTTTATCAGTGAGATCAGTAGTTTACCAGTGAGGTGAGTAGTTTATCAGTGAGATCAGTAGTTTATCAGTGAGATCAGTAGTTTACCAGTGAGATCAGTAGTTTACCAGTGAGGTGAGTAGTTTATCAGTGAAATCAGTAGTTTACCAGTGAGATCAGTAGTTTATCAGTGAGATCAGTAGTTTATCAGTGAAATCAGTAGTTTACCAGTGAGGTGAGTAGTTTATCAGTGAGATCAGTAGTTTACCAGTGAGGTGAGTAGTTTATCAGTGAGATCAGTAGTTTACCAGTGAGGTCAGAATTTTACCAGTGAGGTGAGTAGTTTATCAGTGAGATCAGTAGTTTACCAGTGAGGTGAGTAGTTTATCAGTGAGATCAGTAGTTTACCAGTGAGGTCAGTATTTTACCAGTGAGATCAGTAGTTTACCAGTGAGGTCAGAATTTGACCAGTGAGGTGAGTAGTTTACCAGTGAGGTGAGTAGTTTATCAGTGAGATCAGTAGTTTATCAGTGAAATCAGTAGTTTACCAGTGAGGTGAGTAGTTTATCAGTGAGATCAGTAGTTTACCAGTGAGGTGAGTAGTTTATCAGTGAGATCAGTAGTTTATCAGTGAGATCAGTAGTTTATCAGTGAGATCAGTAGTTTATCAGTGAAATCAGTAGTTTACCAGTGAGGTGAGTAGTTTATCAGTGAGATCAGTAGTTTACCAGTGAGGTGAGTAGTTTATCAGTGAAATCAGTAGTTTACCAGTGAGATCAGTAGTTTATCAGTGAGATCAGTAGTTTATCAGTGAAATCAGTAGTTTACCAGTGAGGTGAGTAGTTTATCAGTGAGATCAGTAGTTTACCAGTGAGGTGAGTAGTTTATCAGTGAGATCAGTAGTTTACCAGTGAGGTCAGAATTTTACCAGTGAGGTGAGTAGTTTATCAGTGAGATCAGTAGTTTACCAGTGAGGTGAGTAGTTTATCAGTGAGATCAGTAGTTTACCAGTGAGGTCAGTATTTTACCAGTGAGATCAGTAGTTTACCAGTGAGGTCAGAATTTGACCAGTGAGGTGAGTAGTTTACCAGTGAGGTGAGTAGTTTATCAGTGAGATCAGTAGTTTACCAGTGAGGTCAGAATTTTACCAGTGAGGTGAGTAGTTTATCAGTGAGATCAGTAGTTTACCAGTGAGGTGAGTAGTTTATCAGTGAGATCAGTAGTTTACCAGTGAGGTCAGTATTTTACCAGTGAGATCAGTAGTTTACCAGTGAGGTCAGAATTTGACCAGTGAGGTGAGTAGTTTACCAGTGAGGTGAGTAGTTTATCAGTGAGATCAGTAGTTTACCAGTGAGGTCAGAATTTTACCAGTGAGATCAGTAGTTTACCAGTGAGGTCAGAATTTGACCAGTGAGGTGAGTAGTTTACCAGTGAGGTGAGTAGTTTATCAGTGAGATCAGTAGTTTACCAGTGAGGTCAGTATTTTACCAGTGAGATCAGTAGTTTACCAGTGAGGTCAGAATTTGACCAGTGAGGTGAGTAGTTTACCAGTGAGGTGAGTAGTTTATCAGTGAGATCAGTAGTTTACCAGTGAGGTCAGAATTTTACCAGTGAGGTGAGTAGTTTATCAGTGAGATCAGTAGTTTACCAGTGAGGTGAGTAGTTTATCAGTGAGATCAGTAGTTTACCAGTGAGGTCAGTATTTTACCAGTGAGATCAGTAGTTTACCAGTGAGGTCAGAATTTGACCAGTGAGGTGAGTAGTTTACCAGTGAGATCAGTAGTTTATCAGTGAGATCAGTAGTTTATCAGTGAGATCAGTAGTTTACCAGTGAGATCAGTAGTTTACCAGTGAGGTGAGTAGTGTATCAGTGAAATCAGTAGTTTACCAGTGAGGTGAGTAGTTTATCAGTGAGATCAGTAGTTTATCAGTGAGATCAGTAGTTTATCAGTGAGATCAGTAGTTTACCAGTGAGATCAGTAGTTTACCAGTGAGGTGAGTCGTTTATCAGTGAAATCAGTAGTTTACCAGTGAGATCAGTAGTTTATCAGTGTGATCAGTAGTTTACCAGTGAGGTCAGAATTTTACCAGTGAGGTGAGTAGTTTATCAGTGAGGTGAGTAGTTTACCAGTGAGATCAGTAGTTTATCAGTGAGATCAGTAGTTTATCAGTGAGATCAGTAGTTTACCAGTGAGATCAGTAGTTTACCAGTGAGGTGAGTAGTTTATCAGTGAGATCAGTAGTTTATCAGTGAGATCAGTAGTTTACCAGTGAGGTCAGTATTTTACCAGTGAGATCAGTAGTTTACCAGTGAGGTCAGAATTTGACCAGTGAGGTGAGTAGTTTACCAGTGAGATCAGTAGTTTATCAGTGAGATCAGTAGTTTATCAGTGAGATCAGTAGTTTACCAGTGAGATCAGTAGTTTACCAGTGAGGTGAGTAGTTTATCAGTGAAATCAGTAGTTTACCAGTGAGGTGAGTAGTTTATCAGTGAGATCAGTAGTTTATCAGTGAGATCAGTAGTTTATCAGTGAGATCAGTAGTTTACCAGTGAGATCAGTAGTTTACCAGTGAGGTGAGTAGTTTATCAGTGAAATCAGTAGTTTACCAGTGAGATCAGTAGTTTATCAGTGAGATCAGTAGTTTACCAGTGAGGTCAGAATTTTACCAATGAGGTGAGTAGTTTATCAGTGAGGTGAGTAGTTTACCAGTGAGATCAGTAGTTTATCAGTGAGATCAGTAGTTTATCAGTGAGATCAGTAGTTTACCATTGAGATCAGTAGTTTACCAGTGAGGTGAGTAGTTTATCAGTGAAATCAGTAGTTTACCAGTGAGATCAGTAGTTTATCAGTGAGATCAGTAGTTTACCAGTGAGGTCGGAATTTACCAGTGAGGTGAGTAGTTTATCAGTGAGGTGAGTAGTTTACCAGTGAGATCAGTAGTTTATCAGTGAAATCAGTAGTTTACCAGTGAGATCAGTAGTTTATCAGTGAAATCAGTAGTTTATCAGTGAGGTCAGCATTTTACCAGTGAGATCAGTAGTTTACCAGTGAGGTGAGTAGTTTACCAGTGAGATCAGTAGTTTATCAGTGAGATCAGTAGTTTATCAGTGAAATCAGTAGTTTACCAGTGAGGTGAGTAGTTTATCAGTGAAATCAGTAGTTTACCAGTGAGATCAGTAGTTTATCAGTGAGATCAGTAGTTTATCAGTGAGATCAGTAGTTTATCAGTGAGGTCAGTATTTTACCAGTGAGGTCAGTATTTTACCAGTGAGGTCAGTATTTTACCAGTGAGGTCAGTATTTTACCAGTGAGGTGAGTAGTTTACCAGTGAGGTCAGTATTTTACCAGTGAGGTCAGTATTTTACCAGTGAGGTCAGTATTTTACCAGTGAGGTCAGTAGTTTATCAGTGAGATCAGTAGTTTACCAGTGAGGTCAGTATTTTATCAGTGAGATCAGTAGTTTATCAGTGAGGTCAGTAGTTTACCAGTGAGGTCAGTAGTTTATCAGTGAGATCAGTAGTTTATCAGTGAGGTCAGTAGTTTATCAGTGAGATCAGTAGTTTATCAGTGAGATCAGTAGTTTATCAGTGAAATCAGTAGTTTACCAGTGAGGTGAGTAGTTTATCAGTGAGATCAGTAGTTTACCAGTGAGGTGAGTAGTTTATCAGTGAGATCAGTAGTTTACCAGTGAGGTCAGAATTTTACCAGTGAGGTGAGTAGTTTATCAGTGAGATCAGTAGTTTACCAGTGAGGTGAGTAGTTTATCAGTGAGATCAGTAGTTTACCAGTGAGGTCAGTATTTTACCAGTGAGATCAGTAGTTTACCAGTGAGGTCAGAATTTGACCAGTGAGGTGAGTAGTTTACCAGTGAGGTGAGTAGTTTACCAGTGAGATCAGTAGTTTATCAGTGAGATCAGTAGTTTATCAGTGAAATCAGTAGTTTACCAGTGAGGTGAGTAGTTTATCAGTGAGATCAGTAGTTTACCAGTGAGGTGAGTAGTTTATCAGTGAGATCAGTAGTTTATCAGTGAGATCAGTAGTTTATCAGTGAGATCAGTAGTTTACCAGTGAGGTCAGAATTTTACCAGTGAGGTGAGTAGTTTATCAGTGAGATCAGTAGTTTACCAGTGAGGTGAGTAGTTTATCAGTGAGATCAGTAGTTTATCAGTGAGATCAGTAGTTTACCAGTGAGATCAGTAGTTTACCAGTGAGGTGAGTAGTTTATCAGTGAAATCAGTAGTTTACCAGTGAGATCAGTAGTTTATCAGTGAGATCAGTAGTTTATCAGTGAAATCAGTAGTTTACCAGTGAGGTGAGTAGTTTATCAGTGAGATCAGTAGTTTACCAGTGAGGTGAGTAGTTTATCAGTGAGATCAGTAGTTTACCAGTGAGGTCAGAATTTTACCAGTGAGGTGAGTAGTTTATCAGTGAGATCAGTAGTTTACCAGTGAGGTGAGTAGTTTATCAGTGAGATCAGTAGTTTACCAGTGAGGTCAGTATTTTACCAGTGAGATCAGTAGTTTACCAGTGAGGTCAGAATTTGACCAGTGAGGTGAGTAGTTTACCAGTGAGGTGAGTAGTTTATCAGTGAGATCAGTAGTTTATCAGTGAAATCAGTAGTTTACCAGTGAGGTGAGTAGTTTATCAGTGAGATCAGTAGTTTACCAGTGAGGTGAGTAGTTTATCAGTGAGATCAGTAGTTTATCAGTGAGATCAGTAGTTTATCAGTGAGATCAGTAGTTTATCAGTGAAATCAGTAGTTTACCAGTGAGG
>NW_025533484.1:785000-842500 GCF_020615455.1 Coregonus clupeaformis | reverse complement strand
CACTATATAGGGAATAGGGTGCCATTCTCTGGTCTAAAGTAGTGCACTATATAGGGAATAGGGTGCCATTTTCTGGTCTAAAGTAGTGCACTATATAGGGAATAGGGTGCCATTCTCTGGTCTAAAGTAGTGCACTATACAGGGAATAAGGTGCCATTCTCTGGTCTAAAGTAGTGCACTATATAGGGAATAGGGTGCCATTCTCTGGTCTAAAGTAGTGCACTACATAGGGAATAGGGTGCCATTCTCTGGTCTAAAGTAGTGCACTATACAGGGAATAGGGTGCCATTCTCTGGTCTAAAGTAGTGCACTATACAGGGAATAGGGTGCCATTCTCTGGTCTAAAGTAGTGCACTATACAGGGAATAGGGTGCCATTCTCTGGTCTAAAGTAGTGCACTATACAGGGAATAGGGTGCCATTCTCTGGTCTAAAGTAGTGCACTATATAGGGAATAGGGTGCCATTCTCTGGTCTAAAGTAGTGCACTATAGGGAATAGGGTGCCATTTTCTGGTCTAAAGTAGTGCACTATATAGGGAATAGGGTGCCATTCTCTGGTCTAAAGTAGTGCACTATACAGGGAATAAGGTGCCATTCTCTGGTCTAAAGTAGTGCACTATATAGGGAATAGGTGCCATTCTCTGGTCTAAAGTAGTGCACTATACAGGGAATAGGGTGCCATTCTCTGGTCTAAAGTAGTGCACTATATAGGGAGTAGGGTGCCATTCTCTGGTCTAAAGTAGTGCACTATATAGGGAATAGGGTGCCATTCTCTGGTCTAAAGTAGTGCACTATATAGGGAATAGGGTGCCATTCTCTGGTCTAAAGTAGTGCACTATATAGGGAATAGGGTGCCATTCTCTGGTCTAAAGTAGTGCACTATATAGGGAATAGGGTGCCATTCTCTGGTCTAAAGTAGTGCACTATATAGGGAATAGGGTGCCATTCTCTGGTCTAAAGTAGTGCACTATATAGGGAATAGGGTGCCATTCTCTGGTCTAAAGTAGTGCACTATATAGGGAATAGGGTGCCATTCTCTGGTCTAAAGTAGTGCACTATATAGGGAATAGGGTGCCATTCTCTGGTCTAAAGTAGTGCACTATATAGGGAATAGGGTGCCATTCTCTGGTCTAAAGTAGTGCACTATAGAGGTGCCATTCTCTGGTCTAAAGTAGTGCACTATATAGGGAATAGGGTGCCATTCTCTGGTCTAAAGTAGTGCACTATATAGGGAATAGGGTGCCATTCTCTGGTCTAAAGTAGTGCACTATATAGGGAATAGGGTGCCATTCTCTGGTCTAAAGTAGTGCACTATATAGGGAATAGGGTGCCATTCTCTGGTCTAAAGTAGTGCACTATATAGGGAATAGGGTGCCATTCTCTGGTCTAAAGTAGTGCACTATATAGGAATAGGGTGCCATTCTCTGGTCTAAAGTAGTGCACTATATAGGGAATAGGGTGCCATTCTCTGGTCTAAAGTAGTGCACTATATAGGGAATAGGGTGCCATTCTCTGGTCTAAAGTAGTGCACTATATAGGGAATAGGGTGCCATTCTCTGGTCTAAAGTAGTGCACTATATAGGGAATAGGGTGCCATTCTCTGGTCTAAAGTAGTGCCCTATATAGGGAATAGGGTGACATTTAGGACACATGCCCTTCAAATTCCTCAATAAAAACCCTGTGTTTTGTGGTGCCCCAGACTGCCAGCCGGCTGAGTCATGCTGTGGTGCCCCAGACTGCCAACCAGCTGAGTCATGCTGTGGTGCCCCAGACTGCCAGCCGGCTGAGTCATGCTGTGGTGCCCCAGACTGCCAGCCGGCTGAGTCATGCTGTGGTGCCCCAGTCCTGACATTAGAGGAGTTTAATATATGTTTCTCTTACCTCTTCGTTTCCATTTCTAAGGCGCTGCATCGCAGCGTTAGCTGGGCCACTAGAGATCCTGGTTCGAATCCAGGCTCTGTCGTAGCCGGCCGCGACCGGGAGACCCATGGGGCGGCGCACAATTGGCCCAGCGTCGTCCAGGGTAGAGGAGGGATTGGCCGGCAGGGATGTAGCTCAGTTGGTAGAGCATGGCGTTTGCAACGCCAGGGTTGTGGGTTCGAGTCCCACGGGGGGGCCAGTATGATTTTTTTTAAATGTATGCACTCACTAACTGTAAGTCGCTCTGGATAAGAGCGTCTGCTAAATGACTAAAATGTAAATGTATAACAAGACATGTGCCCCAAATTACACCCTTTTCCCCTTAGGGCTCTGGTCAAAGGTAGCGCACTAAATAGGGAATAAGGGTCCATTTGGGACGCAGTAGCATTGCCAGATTTGCTCCGTGCAATGAGCGTTTATCATGTTATAAAAGAAGAAGCAGATCAAAGCATCACAGGACAGGATTATACAACCTGACAGCCAATCACTATGAGACCACAAAGACAGCCAATCACTATGAGACCACAATGACAGCCAATCAATATGAGACCACAATGACAGCCAATCAATATGAGACCACAACGACAGCCAATCACTATGAGACCACAAAGACAGCCAATCACTATGAGACCACAAAGACAGCCAATCACTATGAGACCACAAAGACAGCCAATCACTGTGAGACCACAAAGACAGCCAATCACTATGAGACCACAAAGACAGCCAATCAATATGAGACCACAAAGACAGCCAATCACTATGAGACCACAACGGCAGCTAATCACTATGAGACCACAACCTGACAGCCAATCACTTGAAAAGGAAAATCCCTCAACAACTTCAGGGTTTCATCTGCAATTTCCCTGTTTACTCCCTACAGTTTCAGTTCTCTCTCTCTCTCTCTCTCTCTCTCTCTCTCTCTCTCTCTCTCTCTCTCTCTCTCTCTCTCTCTCTCTCTCTCTCTCTCTCTCTCTCTCTCTCTCTCTCTCTCTCTCTCTCTCTCTCTCTCTCTCTCTCTCTCTCTCTCTCTCTCTCTCTCTCTCTCTCTCTCTCTCTCTCTCTCTCTCTCTCTCTCTACCCAGAAAATAAAGAAAATTAAAATGCCATAATACATCAAATGGCTATCACCAATGTCTTAGTTGATCTCCACTGCCTCATCCGTTATAATGAAGGTATGTTAAGGTATGTTAAGGTATGTGAAGGTATGTGAAGGTATGTTAAGGTATGTTAAGGTATGTGAAGGTATGTTAAGGTATGTTAAGGTATGTTAAGGTATGTGTGTTTTGGCTCTAGTACTTGCTAAGGCCCTGTGATAGACTAGTGCCCTATCCATCAATCTGCCTCACGCTACAGAAACAGGAGAAAGGCTCCTGTCCTATGGGTGATTCTAGCTCAGACAAGGTTCATACGTGCTTCCTTCACTCTTACTGCATGCTATATGTAAAGTGCAAAGCTATATGTAAAGTGCAAAGCTATATGTAAAGTGTAAAGATATATGTGAAGTGCAAAGCTATATGTAAAGTTTAAAGCTATATGTAAAGTGTAAAGATATATGTAAAGTTTAAAGCTATATGTAAAGTGTAACATTATATGGAAAGTGTAAAGCTATATGTAAATTGTAAATGTATATGTAAAGTGTAAAGCTATATGTAAAGTATAAAGGTATATGTAAAGCATCAGTACCAAGCAACAGGTCCATGCAACAGGACCAAGCAACAGGACCATGCAACAGGACCAAGCAACAGGACCAAACAACAGGACCAAGCAACAGGTCCAAGCAACAGGACCATGCAACAGAACCAAGCAACAGGACCAAGCAACAGGACCAAGCAACAGGTCCATGCAACAGGACCAAGCAACAGGTCCAAGCAACAGGACCAAGCAACAGGTCCATTCATCAGGACCAAGCAACAGGTCCAAGCAACAGGACCATGCAACAGGACCAAGCAACAGGACCAAGCAACAGGACCAAGCAACAGGTCCATGCAACAGGACCAAGCAACAGGTCCAAGCAACAGGACCATGCAACAGGACCAAGCAACAGGTCCAAGCAATAGGACCAAGCAACAGTACCAAGCAACAGGTCCAAGCAACAGGACCAAGCAACAGGACCAAGCAACAGGTCCAAGCAACAGGACCATGCAACAGGACCAAGCAACAGGACCAAGCAACAGGACCAAGCAGCAGGACCAAGCAACAGGTCCAAGCAACAGGACCAAGCAACAGGTCCAAGCAACAGGACCATGCAACAGGACCAAGCAACAGGTCCAAGCAACAGGACCAAGCAACAGGACCAAGCAACAGGTCCAAGCAACAGGACCAAGCAACAGGACCAAGCAACAGGTCCAAGCAACAGGATCAAGCAACAGGTCCAAGCAACAGGACCAAGCAACAGGCCCAAGCAACAGGACCAAGCAACAGGCCCAAGCAACAGGACCAAGCAACAGGACCATGCAAAGATGATCTATTCCTAAGGTCTTCTTGTTGTTTCTTGTATTTTGTCGGCTTTAATATTGTTACGATCAACTTACTCTTCCATTTACAAGATTTAGTCCAGCGTCGTCCAAGGTAGGGGAGGGTTTGGCCGGCAGGGATGTGGGTTCGTTTCCCACGGGGGGCCAGTATGAAAAAAAAAAAAAAAAAAGTATGTATGTATTCACTAACTGTAAGTCACTCTGGATAAGAGTGTCTGCTAAATGACTAAAATGTAAATATAAATTAACATTATAGTCTACAGGTTTGAGGCTAAACTAATACCAAAGTGTAGAGGTTTGAGGCTAAACTAATACTATATTATTAGTAGTACATGTACCATGCTCTACATCTATAGTATTAGTTTAGCCTCAAACTATATAAAAACATATATATAAATATATAATATATATAATATATAATATATATATATATATATATATAAACTAATACTATAGTCTAGACCAGTGGTTCCCAACCTTTTTCCTTGGAGCCCCCTCCTACTTGTATCTAAGAAAAGCTGAGCCCCCCTCCCTAGAAAAGCTGAGCCCCCCTAGAAAAGCTGAGCAAAAAATAAAAATAATAAAGTGATTCATTCCAAATCTTTATTGGCAAAAATGTACATCAATAATAGTTTTTCTTTCCTTTTCTCTTTGGTTTGATCTGGTTATCTTTGTGTATAATCAACTGTAGGCCTACACACACACACACACACACACACACACACACACACACACACACACACACACACACACACACACACACACACACACACACACACACACACACACACACACACACATACACACACACACACACACACACACACACACACACATACACACACACACACACACACACACACACATACACACACACACACACACACACACACACACACACACACACACACATACACACATTGTTACCAAAATAATAATAATGATTGATTATCAATGTAATAAGTGATTAACAGCACCTATATAGCTCTGTCCTAGATCTCCCTCAGACCAATCCTATATAGCTCTGTCCTAGATCTCCCTCAGACCAATCCTATATAGCTCTGTCCTAGATCTCCCTCAGACCAATCCTATATAGCTCTGTCCTAGATCTCCCTCAGACCAATCCTATATAGCTCTGTCCTAGATCTCCCTCAGACCAATCCTATATAGCTCTGTCCTAGATCTCCCTCAGACCAATCCTATATAGCTCTGTCCTAGATCTCCCTCAGACCAATCCTATATAGCTCTGTCCTAGATCTCCCTCAGACCAATCCTATATAGCTCTGTCCTAGATCTCCCTCAGACCAATCCTATATAGCTCTGTCCTAGATCTCCCTCAGACCAATCCCTATATAGCTCTGTCCTAGATCTCCCTCAGACCAATCCTATATAGCTCTGTCCTAGATCTCCCTCAGACCAATCCTATACAGCTCTGTCCTAGATCTCCCTCAGACCAATCCTATATAGCTCTGTCCTAGATCTCCCTCAGACCAATCCTATACAGCTCTGTCCTAGATCTCCCTCAGACCAATCCTATACAGCTCTGTCCTAGATCTCCCTCAGACCAATCCTGTATAGCTCTGTCCTAGATCTCCCTCAGACCAATCCTGTATAGCTCTGTCCTAGATCTCCCTCAGACCAATCCTATATAGCTCTGTCCTAGATCTCCCTCAGACCAATCCTATATAGCTCTGTCCTAGATCTCCCTCAGACCAATCCTATACAGCTCTGTCCTAGATCTCCCTCAGACCAATCCTATATAGCTCTGTCCTAGATCTCCCTCAGACCAATCCTATATAGCTCTGTCCTAGATCTCCCTCAGACCAATCCTATATAGCTCTGTCCTAGATCTCCCTCAGACCAATCCTGCATAGCTCTGTCCTAGATCTCCCTCAGACCAATCCTATACAGCTCTGTCCTAGATCTCCCTCAGACCAATCCTATACAGCTCTGTCCTAGATCTCCCTCAGACCAATCCTATATAGCTCTGTCCTAGATCTCCCTCAGACCAATCCTCTATAGCTCTGTCCTAGATCTCCCTCAGACCAATCCTATATAGCTCTGTCCTAGATCTCCCTCAGACCAATCCCTATATAGCTCTGTCCTAGATCTCCCTCAGACCAATCCTATACAGCTCTGTCCTAGATCTCCCTCAGACCAATCCTATACAGCTCTGTCCTAGATCTCCCTCAGACCAATCCTATATAGCTCTGTCCTAGATCTCCCTCAGACCAATCCCTATACAGCTCTGTCCTAGATCTCCCTCAGACCAATCCTATACAGCTCTGTCCTAGATCTCCCTCAGACCAATCCTATACAGCTCTGTCCTAGATCTCCCTCAGACCAATCCTATACAGCTCTGTCCTAGATCTCCCTCAGACCAATCCTATATAGCTCTGTCCTAGATCTCCCTCAGACCAATCCTATATAGCTCTGTCCTAGATCTCCCTCAGACCAATCCTATATAGCTCTGTCCTAGATCTCCCTCAGACCAATCCTATATAGCTCTGTCCTAGATCTCCCTCAGACCAATCCTATAGCTCTGTCCTAGATCTCCCTCAGACCAATCCTATATAGCTCTGTCCTAGATCTCCCTCAGACCAATCCTATATAGCTCTGTCCTAGATCTCCCTCAGACCAATCCTATATAGCTCTGTCCTAGATCTCCCTCAGACCAATCCTATATAGCTCTGTCCTAGATCTCCCTCAGACCAATCCTATATAGCTCTGTCCTAGATCTCCCTCAGACCAATCCCATAGCTCTGTCCTAGATCTCCCTCAGACCAATCCTATATAGCTCTGTCCTAGATCTCCCTCAGACCAATCCTATACAGCTCTGTCCTAGATCTCCCTCAGACCAATCCTATACAGCTCTGTCCTAGATCTCCCTCAGACCAATCCTATACAGCTCTGTCCTAGATCTCCCTCAGACCAATCCTATACAGCTCTGTCCTAGATCTCCCTCAGACCAATCCTATACAGCTCTGTCCTAGATCTCCCTCAGACCAATCCTATACAGCTCTGTCCTAGATCTCCCTCAGACCAATCCTATACAGCTCTGTCCTAGATCTCCCTCAGACCAATCCTATACAGCTCTGTCCTAGATCTCCCTCAGACCAATCCTATACAGCTCTGTCCTAGATCTCCCTCAGACCAATCCTATACAGCTCTGTCCTAGATCTCCCTCAGACCAATCCTATACAGCTCTGTCCTAGATCTCCCTCAGACCAATCCTATACAGCTCTGTCCTAGATCTCCCTCAGACCAATCCTATACAGCTCTGTCCTAGATCTCCCTCAGACCAATCCTATACAGCTCTGTCCTAGATCTCCCTCAGACCAATCCTATACAGCTCTGTCCTAGATCTCCCTCAGACCAATCCTATACAGCTCTGTCCTAGATCTCCCTCAGACCAATTCACTGAAACGGGCCAGTTTGTTGCGTACACACATGCACATCATGTGAACACTGGTTTTGACACAGCTGTAATGTATGCGTTATAAAAATAACAATAAGTAACAATAACAAACAGTACGTTACCATTAATAACTTGTTCCTTCCTTTAAAAAACTAATGGCCACCTTGGGCCTGCATACCTGTGGTCCTCTGTAGCTCAATTGGTAGAGCATCTACATCCCCGGGACCAGCCAGACGTAACAATGTATGCATGCATGACTGTAAGTCGCTTTGGATTAAAGGGTCTGCTAAATGGGATATTATATTACATTATTATACCTCTGACCAGGGATGGGATGTCAGGTGTGATGCTAGTGACAGATTGTTGGACGAGAGATATGAGTCCATGTCACGTTGCTGTGTATAGGTGTGGTGTGGAATCAGGCGCAGGCAGCAGAGGGTAAGTCCAACAAGACTTTACTTAGCACAAAAATAATCCACAACAGCCCGGAGGCAAAAAGACGCACACAGGCGTAATGCAAGCGCACACAAAGGTGCGTAAATCTCTCCTAAACACAAGGAGGAAACTACGGAAAATAGCGTACCGTAACAGGTAGCGCAACCACGACACGAACAATCACACACAACACAAACCTAACAACAAGGAAACTAAATAGGGTGCTAAACGAGACCTAACACAAAACAGGTGTGACTAACAGACAAAACCAAACAAACACGAAACATCGAGCGGTGGCAGCTAGAACTCCGGAGACGACGACCGGCGAAACCTGCCCGAACAAGGAGGAGGAGCCGCCTCGGCGAAACCGTGACAGTACCCCCCTTGACGCGCGGCTCCAGCCGCGCCGCCTCCGGCCTCGGGGACGACCAGGGGGACCGCGGAGCAGGGCGCGCAGGATGACCACGATGGAATTCGGTCATCAGGGACGAATCCAGAATGTCCCTCCTTGGCACCCAGCACCGCTCCTCCGGACCGTACCCCTCCCACTCCACGAGATATTGGAGACCCCCATCCGGCGTCTCGAATCCAGGATGGTCCGAACCGTGTACGCCGGAGCCCCCTCGATGTCCAACGGGGGCGGAGGAGTCTCCTCAATCTCAAAGTCCTGGAGTGGACCAGCTACCACCGGCCTGAGGAGAGACACATGGAACGAGGGGTTAATATTCTTGTAATCAATAGGTAGTTCTAACCTGTAACACACCTCGTTCAATCTCCTCAGGACTTTAAAAGGCCCCACAAACCGCCGACCCAGCTTCCGGCAGGGCAGGCGGAGGGGCAGGTTTCTGGTTGAGAGCCAGACTCGATCTCCAGGTGCGTACACTGGCCCCTCACTGCGGTGTAGGTCGGCGCTCGTCTTCTGTCGACATATGGCACGCTGCAGATGGACGTGTGCAGCGTCCCACGTCTCCTCCGAGCGCCGCACCCACTCATCCACAGCGGGGGCCTCGATCTGGCTCTCATGCCATGGTGCCAGAACCGGCTGGTACCCTAATACACACTGAAAAGGGGTTAGTTGGGTGGAGGAGTGGCGGAGAGAGTTCTGCGCCATCTCGGCCCAGGGCACATATCTCGCCCACTCCTCCGGCCGGCCCTGACAATATGACCTCAGAAACCTACCCACATCCTGGTTGACTCGTTCAACCTGCCCATTACTCTCCGGGTGGTAACCCGAGGTAAGGCTCACCGAGACCCCCAAACGTTCCATAAATGCTCTCCAGACTCTGGAGGTAAACTGGGGGGCCTCGATCGGACACTATATCCTCGGGCACCCCGTAATGCCGGAAGACGTGAGTAAATAGAGCCTCAGCGGTCTGTAGGGCCGTAGGGAAGACCCGGCAGGGGAAGGAGACGACAGGCCTTCGAGAACCGATCCACAACGACCAGGATGGTGGTATTCCCCTGGGAGGAGGGAAGATCGGTAACAAAATCCACCGAGAGGTGAGACCAGGGTCGTTGTGGAACGGGCAGGGGCTGTAATTTACCCCTGGGCAAGTGTCTGGGCGCCTTACACTGGGCACATACTGAGCAGGAGGAGACATAAACCCTCACATCCCTGGCTAATGTTGGCCACCAGTACTTCGTACTAAGGCAGTGCACCGTCCGGCCAATACCCGGATGTCCAGAGGAGGGGGCCGTGTGAGCCCAATAAATCAGCCGATCCCGGACCTCGAGCGGGACGTACACCCGACCCACCGGACACTGGGGAGGACTAGGCTCGGTGCGTAACGCCCGCTCGATCTCCGCATCGACCTCCCACACCACCGGTGCCACCAGACAAGACTCCGGTAGTATGGGAATGGACTCCACGCACCTCTCCTCCGTGTCATACCGACGGGACAGAGCATCTGCCTTCCCGTTCTGGGACCCAGGGATGTAAGTGATCTTGAACACAAACCGGGCGAGAAACATAGTCCATCGAGCCTGGCGAGGATTCAGCCTCCTAGCTGCCCGAATGTACTCCAGGTTACGATGGTCGGTCAGAATGAGGAAAGGGTGCTGAGCCCCCTCAAGCCAATGCCTCCACACCTTTAGGGCCTGTACTACGGCTAACAGCTCCCTGTCCCCTACGTCATAATTCCGCTCCGCCGGACTGAGCTTCTTAGAATAAAAAGCACAGGGGCGGAGCTTAGGTGGTGTACCGGATCGTTGAGAAAGAACTGCCCCGATAACGGCCTCAGACGCGTCCACCTCAACTTGGAAGGGTAAAGTGGGATCCGGGTGCGCCAACACCGGGGCCGAGGTAAACAGGTCCTTCAGTCTCCCAAAGGCCCTGTCCGCCTCAGCTGACCACTGCAAGCGCACCGGACCCCCCCTTCAGCAGAGACGTTATGGGAGCTGCCACCTGTCCAAAACCCCGGATAAACCTCCGGTAGTAATTCGCAAAACCCAAGAACCGCTGCACCTCTTTAACCGTAGTTGGGGTTTGCCAATTACGCACGGCGGACACACGGTCCACCTCCATTCTCACCCCCGACGCAGACAACTGGTAACCCAAAAAGGAAACTGACTCCTGGAAGAACAGACATTTCTCAGCTTTGACATACAGGTCATGCTCCAACAGTCTCCTCAATACCCTGCGCACCAGGGCTACATGCTCGGCCCGAGTAGAACTGTACACAAGAATATCATCTATGTACACCACTACTCCCTGCGCCTGCATGTCCCGGAAAATTTCATCTACAAACGATTGGAAGACTGATGGAGCATTCATTAACCCATATGGCATGACGAGATACTCGTAATGGCCGGATGTAGTACTAAATGCTGTCTTCCACTCATCGCCCTCCCTAATGCGCACCAAGTTATATGCGCTCCGGAGATCCAATTTTGTGAAGAACCTTGCCCCGTGTAAGGACTCCGTCATAGTCCCAATCAGAGGAAGTGGATAGCTGTACTTCACCGTCACCTGATTGAGACCGCGGTAATCAATACACGGACGCAAACCTCCATCCTTTTTCTTCACAAAAAGAAGCTCGAGGACGCGGGAGAAGTGGAGGCCCGTATGTATCCTTGTCTCAGAGACTCGGCAATGTAAGTCTCCATTGCCTTTTTCTCCTCCTGTGACAAAGGATACACATGGCTCCGCGGAAGCGCTGCTCCTGTCTGGAGGTCTATCGCACAATCCCCTTGTCTATGAGGTGGCAACTGTGCCGCTCTGGTCTTACTGAACACGAGCGCCAAATCCTCATACTCAGGAGGAATGTGCAGTGCTGACATCTGGTTCGGACTCTCCACCGAGGTCGCCCCTACGGAAACACCCAGACATAACCCCTCACACTGAGCAGACCACCCTTTAAGAGCTTTCTCTCGCCACGAAATAGTAGGATCATGGGTCATCAACCAGGGAAGCCCCAGTACCACCGGATACGCAGGAGAGTCGATCAGATAGAGTTGAATGGTCTCCTCATGACCCCCCTGCGTCCTCATCCTAAGTGGCGCTGTGACCTCCCCAATCAACCCAGATCCTAACGGACGACTATCTAGGGCATGTACAGGAAAGGGTTTGTCGACTGGAAGGAGGGGAATCCCTAACTTAATACAGAATCTCCGGTCTACAAAATTCCCAGCTGCGCCTGAATCGACTAGCGCCTTATGCTGGGACCGAGGTGCAACCTGTGGGAAACAAACAGGTAAGGTAATGTGCACGACAGAAAGCTCTGGGTAAGTAGGGCGCCTACTCACCTGGGTGGACTCCCCCACTGTACGACCGGCTCTCTCCCTCACCAGGGGACCCTCCCCAGCACCTAGCCGCGGTGTGCCCTCCGCGCCCACACTTGGTGCAGGAGACTGCCCCCCTCGGGCTCCTACCTCCTCTCCCTCTAGCGCCTGCACCTCCAAGCTCCATCGGACACTGCTCGGAGGCGCTGGAGGGTGGAATGGGAGGCCCCCACCTGGGACGTCCGCGGGTCGCCAGCAGGTTGTCCAGTCTGATGGCCATGTCCACCAGCTGGTCAAATGTTAGTGTACTGTCCCTGCAGGCTAACTCCCTGCGGACGTCCTCCCGAAGGCTACATCGGAAGTGGTCTATGAGGGCCCTCTCATTCCACCCCGCATCAGCCGCTAGAGTCCGGAACTCCAGTGCGAACGCCTGAGCGCTCCTCATCCCCTGTCGGAGGTGGAATAGACGTTCCCCCGCCGCTCTCCCCTCTGGTGGATGGTCGAAGACCGCACGGAAGCGACGGGAGAACTCCGCATACGTGACGGTGGCGGCGTCTATTCCCCTCCACTCAGCATTGGCCCACTCCAACGCCTTGCCGGTGAGACAGGAGATGAGGGCGGACACGCTCTCGTATCCCGAGGGCGCCGGGTGTATGGTGGCAATGTAGAGCTCCACTTGTAGGAGGAACCCCTGACACCCGGCAGCCGTGCCGTCGTACGCCCTCGGGAGCGAGAGCCGAATCCCACTGGGTTCCTGTCGATGGACGGGCTGGTTGTCCGGTGGTGAAGGTGATGGTGCGATAGGTGGGGCTATGGGAACCCCGCTGGTCTCCCATCGACGAAGGGTGTCCATGACGCCCTCCAAGGCGTGCCCGATACGGTTGATCCGGTGCTCGTGTCCAAGGAGACGCTCCTCCATGGGGTCGACGGGTGCTCCTGCTGATTCCATCTGGTGGTGTGTGATTCTGTCACGTTGCTGTGTATAGGTGTGGTGTGGAATCAGGCGCAGGCAGCAGAGGGTAAGTCCAACAAGACTTTACTTAGCACAAAAATAATCCACAACAGCCCGGAGGCAAAAAGACGCACACAGGCGTAATGCAAGCGCACACAAAGGTGCGTAAATCTCTCCTAAACACAAGGAGGAAACTACGGAAAATAGCGTACCGTAACAGGTAGCGCAACCACGACACGAACAATCACACACAACACAAACCTAACAACAAGGAAACTAAATAGGGTGCTAAACGAGACCTAACACAAAACAGGTGTGACTAACAGACAAAACCAAACAAACACGAAACATCGAGCGGTGGCAGCTAGAACTCCGGAGACGACGACCGGCGAAACCTGCCCGAACAAGGAGGAGGAGCCGCCTCGGCCGAAACCGTGACAGTCCATAGCTATAAAAATATCTTGGCCTGTTGTTGTTGTGACTAGATTGGTAGACATAAGAATGTCTTGTTTCAAGTCATCTCCGTGAATATATTGCACATAAACGATGAGCACGGATTCGTCTGACACTGTTGTTGTTTCATCCAACTGAATGGCAAAGGTAACATTCCTAAGCTTCTCGTGCAGCTGGTTTTGACAATCTCCAGCCATTTGATCAATTCTGTCTTTGACAGTGTTGTCAGAGTGGGACGGTTCTCACTTTATCCACCACCTGTGGGCCACACAGCCTCTCTACAATTCTCAGGCAGACGGGTTTGATTAGCTGCTCTCCAATATTGTGCGGCTTTTTAGCCTTGGCAATTAATAGCGAACACTCAAATGACGCCTCCGTTGGCTCTGTGTAAATCACTGCCTGCTTTTTCAAATGCTTTTCTGATGTCTGTGGATCTTTTTGATAGTGCCAACTGCTTCCTCTCAAAAAAATAGTCTCCTGGTGTTTTGTTTCCTGGTGTCGTTGCATGTTGCTTGGCTTCATACTGTCATTAGTTAGCTTCTCGCCACAAATGACACATTCTGGCTGAGTCCTGTCCTGTCCTTCAATAAATCCGAAGTTAAGATAACTCTCGAGATATAGCCTTACTTTCTTTGTTGAGGATGAGTCATCAGCACTTTTATGTTTCTTAGAAACGTTGTTTTATTCATAAACTAGTGATGCTCTGACTGCAGGAAAAACGAGCTGAAACTGATTGAGCGCGGGTCAGTGACATCACTGTTTCCCGGGGAATTACCGCTGTTACGTTTCTCTACCATTATTATTATTTTTTAGATTGGCCTTGGCATTGCAAGAAAATGGATTCATTTTACAATTAAATTATAGTGGAACATAACATGCTTGACCTCAAAGCAAATGAGATCACGCGCCCCCCCTGTGAACTCTGGACCCCAGGTTGGGAACCACTGGTAGATTTGAGTCTAAACTAATTCTAACCAGACTTTAGGGATCTACTTTTTCCACCCTCTTCCTTTCTACCCCCGCCAATATTAAATAACATTTGACCTCATTGATTGGATGATTTGTACTGCATGCTGTCAGCAAGCTTTTGCCTAGTCTGGTTTGTACCTACTGATTGCTAGCCTCAAGCAGGTGTCCAGGTGATCATCTCTTAGAGTGGACCTGTGGTAGGTCCACTCTGACACTCAAAGGTAGGTAGAACCACAAAATGCTGTCAGGTACATCGCAACTTTTATTATGTTTGGATATTTTCCCTCCACGATAAGGTTCGCGATGCCCTCGATTTGATTTGGAGGTCGCTTTGCAGAGTCAAAATTTCACTCTCGACTTTCATGTGAAACAATTTTTGTTGCAATTTCGTCAACATCAACTTCCACACCAAATGGAAAGCAGATACAGTTGAAGTTGGAAGTTTACATACACGTAGGTTGGAGTCATTAAAACTCGTTTTTCAACCACTCCACAAATTTCTTGTTAACAAACTATAGTTTTGTCAAGTCGGTTAGGACATCTACTTTGTGCATGACACAAGTCATTTTTCCAAAAATAGTTTACAGACAGATTATTTCACTTATAATTCACTGTATCACATTTCCAGTGGGTCAAAAGTTTACATACACTAAATTGACTGTGCCTTTAAACAGCTTGGAAAATTCCAGAAAATGATGTCATGACTTTAGAAGCTTCTGATAGGCTAATTTACATAATTTGAGTCAATTGGAGGTGTACCTGTGGATGTATTTCAAGGCCTACCTTCAAACGCAGTGCCTCTTTGCTTGACATCATGGGAAAATCAAAAGAAATCAGCCAAGACCTCCACAAGTCTGGTTCATCCTTGGGAGCAATTTCCAAACGCCTGAAGGTACCACGTTCATCTGTACAAACAATAGTACGCAAGTATAAACACCATGGCACCACGCAGTCGTCATACCGCTCACGAAGGAGACACGTTCTGTCTCCTAGAGATGATTGTACATTGATGCGAAAAGTGCAAATCAATCCCAGAACAACAGCAAAGAACCTTGTGAAGATGCTGGAGGAAACAGGTACAAAAGTATCTATATCCACAGTAAAACAAGTCCTATATCGACATAACTTGAAAGGCCGCTCAGCAATGGTGCTCCAAAACCACCATAAAAAAGCCAAACTACAGTTTGCAACTGCACATGGGGACAAAGATCGTACTTTTTGAAGAAATGTCCTCTGGTCTGATGAAACAAAAATAAAACTGTTTGGCCATAATGACCATCGTTATGTTTGGAGGAAAAAGGGGCTGCTTGCAAGCCGAAGAACACCATCCCAACCGTGAAGCACGGGGGTGGCAGCATCATTCTGTGGGGGTGCTTTGCTGCAGGAGGGACTGGTGCACTTCACAAAATAGATGGCATCATGAGGAAGGAAAATTATGTGGATATATTGAAGCAACATCTCAAGACATCAGTTAGGAAGATAAAGCTTGGTCACAAATGGGTCTTCCAAATGGACAATGACCCCAAGCACACTTCCAAAGTTGTGGCAAAATGGCTTAAGGACAACAAAGTCAAGGAATTGGAGTGGCCATCACAAAGCCCTGACCTCAATCCTATAGAAAATTGTGGGCAGAAATGAAAAGGTGTGTGAGAGCAAGGAGGCCTACAAACCTGACTCAGTTACACCAGCTCTGTCAGGAGGAATGGGCCAAAATTCACCCAACTTATTGTGGGAAGCATGTGGAAGGCTACCCGAAACGTTTGACCCAAGTTAAACTATTTAAAGGCAATGCTACCAAATACTAATTGAGTGTATGTAAACTTCTGACCCACTGGGAATGTGATGAAATAAATAAAAGCTGAAATAACTTATTCTCTCTAGTATTATTCTGACATTTCACATTCTTAAAATAAAGTGGTTATCATAACTGACCTAAGACAGTGAATTTCTACTAGGATTAAATGTCAGAAATTGTGAAAAACGGAGTTCACATGTATTTGGCTAAGGTGTATGTAAACTTCCGACTTCAACTGTAAATGTTGCCACAGGTTCCAGGATCGCAAAGTCTTGAAGGCGTCGGTCAAAGTCAGCGATAATGTTGTTCACCTGTTCAACGTATCAAAGTGCAGGTGCTTTTCCAAGACATTCGAGCTCTGACATCACATTTTTGAAATTCCTCAGTTCAAGTCGCTGCAATTGTGAGAATGGTTGTTTAAAAGATGTCATCATTTCAACAATATTTTTATATTTTCTTGCAGCTCTAAATTGAGCTCATTCAGCCGAACAGTTACAGTACGTCGGTCAAAAAAGCCACACTTTTTCTTCCAACTGCTCATATTCTGCATCTTTTGAGGCCAGAAACTCCTTGATTTCAAATAACAGATCCTTAAATCTCTGCAGGAATTTACCTCTTCCAAGCCACCTTTACATCCGTGTGTTGCAAGAAGTATGTGTGTTCAGCTTCACTTTCTTCCAGTTGAGACCTGAAGAGGAGCCTCTGCAGACTTCACAAATTCACAATTTTGAGTGCGATATCCATGACATCTTTCATATTCAGCATTTTACCCACAATGCCTGTTGATGGATTATGCAGTGATAACTGAGGAAGTCTGGAAAGTCATCATCACTTTTGCAAAGGGCAATAAACCCATTGATGTGGCCAGTCATGGCCGGTGCTCCATCTGTAGATATGGACACAAGTTTGTAAATGGGTAACTGAGTGCTATTAATAATGTACTTGAATGCCACAACAATGTCCTCCCCTTAAGTTTTTCCTTTCAACTATATGATTTTGAGCAGTTCCTCTTTTGCAATCATATCTTCAAACACCATTCTGATGAAAATGCACAACCGAGATGTGTCGATCACGTCTGTCAACTCGTCAAAATGAAGTGAAAAGACACTCATTTCTATCTTTTTTAAGATGCTCATCCATCATTTCACAGCGCCGTGTAACAGTATTTCTGGATAGCTGAACATCCTTAATAGCGGAAATGATTTCTGATTTATTTTTGAAATCATCAAACAATGATTCTGCTGCCTCTAAAAAGGCCTATTTTACCGTGTATCCTATTTTACCGTGTATCCTATTTTACCGTGTATCCTATTTTACCGTGTATCCGTCCTGGAACGGTTGCTTGTTCTTTTACTAGTATGCGACTCACCCGGAATGATGCAATCATGGCTGCCTTTGATTTTGAGCTGGGCCTTATAAAGATCGATTGTTGGGCAGCTAGTTGAATCTTCAACTCTTTTACTTTTCTCTGACATAGTTCACTTTTTCCTGGAAAGTCACTTTCATTTATCTTGTGAACAGTTTTGAAATGCCTCTCGACATTTCCTTTCTTAGCAAGAGCTACGTTTACACACACATTTTGAATTTGTTGTGGTGAAAAAATAATCTTCCTCCCACTCGACTTTTGAGGTGAAAAATGAGTGCTGCGAAAATGACAAAAGTGGACACTGAATGTAGTGTTTAAAGAAGAATGGACAGCAAAATACTTATATATTTTTTACTAATATTGGACATAAGGCGGTATGTCTGATATGCCAAAAAAGTATTGCCGTTTTTAAGGACTATAATCTCAATTGTCATTTTTCAAGCCAGCATGCTAACTACACTAGCAATCTGTTCTCTCAGGAAAAGGCAAGGAAGGCCTCAAAACTTGCCACAAACTTAAAAGCCCAACAAAATACGTTTACTAAACGGTGCTCTACTCAAGACTCCGTAACTAAGCTACGTAGTGGCACATAAAATCGCAATGCATTGCAAGCCTTTTTTGTTGAAGAGGAGTTTGTGAAAGAGTGGAGACTGCTGGTATACTTTGTACTGAGAGTAAAAGACAATTAGAGAAAATGAGAACCATCACCATGTGCGTGGAAGTGATAGGTGAGGAGCTAATCTCCGAGTTGAAGAAAAAAGCTGATGGCTTCGATATTTTTTCTATAGCACTGGATGAGAGTACTGACATCAGAGACACCACTCAACTTTACATTTTTGTCAGAGGAATAAATTAGAACTTTGAAATAATAGAGGAACTTCTTGCGATGATGGGAACAACCAGGGGCTCTGACTGATATGACAGGGTGTCTGCCTGCTTGGAAAAAATGAATCTACCGTGGAGCAAACTGACAAACGTCACAACAGATGGATCACCAAATCTAACCGGTAAAAACATTGGCCTACTAAAAAGATTACAAGACATAGTAAAAGAAGGAAGCCCTAACTCGGAGGAATTGATATTTCTTCACTGTATTATTCATCAGGAAGCCCTGTGTAAAAGTGTGTTAAAGCTGGAAAATGTTGTTAAAGTGGTTGTAAAACTTGTCAACTTCATACGGGCAAGGTGGCTTAACCATCGTCAGTTCATTCAGATGCTCAATGTCACAGTCGGCAGAGCACCTAGGACTTGTTGTACTATTCAAATGTGCGCTGGCTAAGCCTGGGAAAAGTATTTAGCTGTGTGTGGGAACTGAAAGGGGAGATAGGTATGTTCCTTGATATGGTTGGTAAAGCTGACGACTTCTCAGAGTTGAAAGACACAGACTGGCTGGGCGACTTTGCTTTCGGTGTGGACATATTGGGGCATCTGCACGATCTAAATGTGAAATTGTGTTTTTGTGCATGAACTGTATTCCAACGTGAACGCATTCAAGGCCAAACTTGTGTTGTTCTCCAGACAAATGAGCAGCCGGTCTCTAGCTCATTTTCCGACACTGGCCGCACTGAACGCGCCCACATCGCAGTGCCGCACTGAGACATACAGTAGCACTTTGATCGACCTGCATGCTGAGTTTTCCCGCCGCTTTGTTGGGGTTCGTTCACTGTCCAGCAAAATTGAGCTTCTCCAATGACCGGATCTGACCAGAACTACCTTAAAACCAATCGCCTTTATTAACGCAATTGCAGTAAGAAATTACACACAGAGACACAGAGCATATGTCTCAAGAATAATTTCTGCCCAGAATGTTGGGTTCACAAAGCTAATATACCTGTGATCACTCCTTGATGGCGTAATCACTTGCACCAATGCACACGTCTTCCTTCAGCTTCTCAGACTTCACGTCAAAGGTTATACAAGAGTGGAACAATGGCTTGTTGTTATGGTGCAAATAAGTTGGGTCCTGTTACAGCCAAAGTATAGACAATGAAGGTCATCACGTTTTCTTCACTTCTCTGTTGTTGTCTCTGTGTGTCTCTGTTTTTAAAAAAATGTTTATGAAGACCTCTCCTCAGTTTAGCAGATGATTACAGGATCTCCTTCCTTCATACCCCTACTTTGAGACTACCAAGTCTCATCAATTCATTTGTACTCTAGGGTCCTTTGCCTATAGGAGTTTTTAACCAATCACATCTAAGGGGGATGACTATGCTATTCAAAACCCCGTAACCTTCTGAAACAGGTCATCATCATCATCATCATCATCATCATCGTTCTATAGGGTCACTAAGGGCAGTATCCATGACGTGACCACCAGCATCCTCAGAGGGAGGGGGATCCTCTGGTCCAGCTTCTCCCACAGGAGCCTCTGTACCGATGGTGAGAACCATGAGCTCATGTCTCTGTACCGATGGTGAGAACCATGAGCTCATGCCTCTGTACCGATGGTGAGAACCATGAGCTCATGTCTCTGTACCGATGGTGAGAACCATGAGCTCATGCCTCTGTACCGATGGTGAGAACCATGAGCTCATGCCTCTGTACCGATGGTGAGAACCATGAGCTCATGTCTCTGTACCGATGGTGAGAACCATGAGCTCATGCCTCTGTACCGATGGTGAGAACCATGAGCTCATGCTTCTGTACCGATGGTGAGAACCATGAGCTCATGTCTCTGTACCGATGGTGAGAACCATGAGCTCATGCCTCTGTACCGATGGTGAGAACCATGAGCTCATGTCTCTGTACCGATGGTGAGAACCATGAGCTCATGCCTCTGTACCGATGGTGAGAACCATGAGCTCATGTCTCTGTACCGATGGTGAGAACCATGAGCTCATGCCTCTGTACCGATGGTGAGAACCATGAGCTCATGCCTCTGTACCGATGGTGAGAACCATGAGCTCATGTCTCTGTACCGATGGTGAGAACCATGAGCTCATGCCTCTGTACCGATGGTGAGAACCATGAGCTCATGTCTCTGTACCGATGGTGAGAACCATGAGCTCATGCCTCTGTACCGATGGTGAGAACCATGAGCTCATGCCTCTGTACCGATGGTGAGAACCATGAGCTCATGTCTCTGTACCGATGGTGAGAACCATGAGCTCATGCCTCTGTACCGATGGTGAGAACCATGAGCTCATGCCTCTGTACCGATGGTGAGAACCATGAGCTCATGTCTCAGTAAGTACCTTCTTTGCAGCACATTTTATCACAATGAGCAACATATCATTACTGGTATCAAGAAAGCAGATGCATACGTCATCACCCTTCCCACAATATCACCAAACATTCCCCTAAACCAATTTCCAATTTGGTCAAACGCAGAGTTATCAGCCTTAGACAGGGTGTTACTAAGTTCAATAATTTGGTTAAGGATCTTTGTCATGTTGTCGGAGGAATCTGGGAGCGGTATAACACAGTATTTTTCATCATCGATTCCTTCGATCGGCCTTACATGTTCCACCCTGGCTAGCGAGAATGTAATCAAGACCAAGTTCCTGCCGCTTCGCTACGGCCTTAAGATTTTTGATGACCAGTGACAGCTGGGTAAACCCTTTAACAGTCAAATTAATGTGGGCTTGTAGTGAGTAAGTGAGGTTATTTACCCATTTTCCCAAGACATCCAACAGATGGGAAAAACCGAAAGGCCAAATATATCTGCTGGATGCAGAACATGTCCATACGCCTTATCATTTTTAGGAATCGCTATTTTGCTTCTAACTATACAACCCGTTTTATCCGTTTGGGAGAAATGGGGAAGATCCCCAGAGTAGTTAACCAATTAGATCAGACGCTGGTATCTTAAGGGCGTTCATCTCTGTTCTACCTAAGTAGCAACACCCAATCAGGAGGCAGCAGGAAATAACCTCTATTGTCACATATCCACATCCACCCCTCCGGAGCACCTATGCCTTCTGCTGTTTGTTCGATATGTACCTGCGATATTGTTTGTTGTCCTTCTTGGATATTGAAAGAGAGGTCCATAATATTATCATGATTAGTTAAAACTCTGTTTCGCTCTCTTCCTAGGTATGAGGTCCATAATATTATCATGATTAGTTAAAACTCTGTTTCGCTCTCTTCCTAGGTATGAGGTCCATAATATTATCATGATTAGTTAAAACTCTGTTTCGCTCTCTTCCTAGGTATGAGGTCCATAATATTATCATGATTAGTTAAAACTCTGTTTCGCTCTCTTCCTAGGTATGAGGTGCACCCAACAGTGACACACTCTTATTCCTTCCTTCGTTGCAGAGGCACAAAGGTGGGGGCTGTTTAGCGGTTAAAGAGGTCAACACCGGCTCTATTTGGTATGTGCTGTTTCCTAACAGGTCTATCTATCTGTCTATCTATCTTACCGGGTAAATTATCTTCTTAACATTCAGATCGTTATTCTTTTTACTACTTGGCCCAAGTGGCCTCATCGTTATCTAACCAGCCCCATTATCCTCATCTCCATGTCCTCCCCACCAATGTCCCTTGTCAGATTAAATCGAATTTTCAGTATTGTTGGCTGTAGTTTGTTCTGTTAGTTTCTCCCTGATGGTTTTCCCCTTCTAATCGAGTGGTCTGTATTCCCTTTTTGCATAAAGTATAAAATCCCAAATCTAAACTCATCATTTCCCATAGGATAAACCTGGCTTCCAAATGACTCAGTGGTGGATTCTGGTTTTCTGATTACTAGCACGTGAGTACCATTCAATGAGGTGTTTGGAAGGGGGGGGTAGATGAGCTTAATATTGCAGATAGATTGTAACTTCTTTCAATGTAACTGTCTGCATCACTTCCAATCCTCCATGTTTTTTATATATACAGTGGGGGAAAAAAGTATTTAGTCAGCCACCAATTGTGCAATTTCTCCCACTTAAAAAGATGAGAGAAGCCTGTAATTTTCATCATAGGTACATGTCAATTATGACAGACAAATTGAGGAAAAAAAATCCAGAAAATCACATTGTAGGATTTTTAATGAATTTATTTGCAAATTATGGTGGAAAATAAGTATTTGGTCACCTACAAACAAGCAAGATTTCTGGCTCTCACAGACCTGTAACTTCTTCTTTAAGAGGCTCCTCTGTCCTCCACTCGTTATCTGTATTAATGGCACCTGTTTGAACTTGTTATCAGTATAAAAGACACCTGTCCACAACCTCAAACAGTCACACTCCAAACTCCACTATGGCCAATACCAAAGAGCTGTCAAAGGACACCAGAAACAAAATTGTAGACCTGCACCAGGCTGGGAAGACTGAATCTGCAATAGGTAAGCAGCTTGGTTTGAAGAAATCAACTGTGGGAGCAATTATTAGGAAATGGAAGACATACAAGACCACTGATAATCTCCCTCGATCTGGGGCTCCACGCAAGATCTCACCCCGTGGGGTTAAAATGATCACAAGAACGGTGAGCAAAAATCCCAGAACCACACGGGGGGACCTAGTGAATGACCTGCAGAGAGCTGGGACCAAAGTAACAAAGCCTACCATCAGTAACACACTACGCTGCCAGGGACACAAATCCTGCAGTGCCAGACGTGTCCCCCTGCTTAAGCCAGTACATGTCCAGGCCCGTCTGAAGTTTGCTAGAGTGCATTTGGATGATCCAGAAGAGGATTGGGAGAATGTCATATGGTCAGATGAAACCAAAATAGAACTTTTTGGTAAAAACTAACTCGTCGTGTTTGGAGGACAAAGAATGCTGAGTTGCATCCAAAGAACACCATACCTACTGTGAAGCATGGGGGTGGAAACATCATGCTTTGGGGATGTTTTTCTGCAAAGGGACCAGGACGACTGATCCGTGTAAAGGAAAGAATTAATGGGGCCATGTATCGTGAGATTTTGAGTGAAAACCTCCTTCCATCAGCAAGGGCATTGAAGATGAAACGTGGCTGGGTCTTTCAGCATGACAATGATCCCAAACACACCGCCCGGGCAACGAAGGAGTGGCTTCGTAAGAAGCATTTGAAGGTCCTGGAGTGGCCTAGCCAGTCTCCAGATCTCAACCCCATAGAAAATCTTTGGAGGGAGTTGAAAGTCCGTGTTGCCCAGCGACAGCCCCAAAACATCACTGCTCTAGAGGAGATCTGCATGGAGGAATGGGCCAAAATACCAGCAACAATGTGTGAAAATCTTGTGTAGACTTACAGAAAACGTTTGACCTGTGTCATTGCCAACAAAGGGTATATAACAAAGTATTGAGAAACTTTTGTTATTGACCAAATACTTATTTTCCACCATAATATGCAAATAAATTCATTAAAAATCCTACAATGTGATTTTCTGGATTATTTTTTCTCATTTTGTCTGTCATAGTTGACGTGAAAATTAGTTGATGATGAAAATTACAGGCCTCTCTCATCTTTTTTATTGGGAGAACTTGCACAATTGGTGGCTGACTAAATACTTTTTCCCCCACTGTATATATATATACTGTATATATATATATATATATATATATATATATATATATATATATATATATATATATATATATATATATATATACACATTTACACACATACACACATACATACACACATAAATACATACATACATAGATACATACATACACATACATATCTTTTAAAAAATATATATATTCCCCTTTATTACCTTCCAACCCCACCACCCTTTACCTACTTGGGGTAAATTAGTGAACAACAGTGCTTATGCCTCTACTTCCAGCTTATACTTACTATCTACATTTTATGGACACAGTCAATTTTACAATAATTATATTTTGTTTGTTTTTTCTCCTGAACTTCTTCTACTCTCAACCTCTCCGATCATTTTCATGATGTCCATCCGGTTTGCTTCTATATGCCATATCTTTCTAACTGTGCTCCTTCACAAAAGCTCCAAACCTACAACCTATATACTTATTATGGACACAGTATGCTTTACATTATTAGTTATCTTGTTATTATTTGTTGTTAGTTGTTATTAGTCCCATCCTTCAACTCCATTCAATACCTCCCATCTATCTCTTAACACCATCCATATAGGATTTCTATTTGCCATATATATTTCAACTGTACTGTGATGTTTTACAAAAGTTCTGAACCTTTCTATTCTCATTGTTTCTACAGATTGTGAATTAAAAATAAACATTTTTGCTAAAAGTATTATTATATTATTGATCGATTGACTATGACTTTTCAGATCACCCAGTAATGCTATCTGCAAGGTTAGCTCCAGGTAAATATTGCAATCCTTTAGCCATTCCTGGACCTGTGTCCAAAAACAAGCTACAAATGGACAGTACCAAAACAAATGATCTAATGATTCTGTCTCTTCGCAGCAAAATCTGCAGAGCTGGGAAGATTGTATCCACCATATAAATAACATTCTATTGGTAGCAAGAATTTTATATAATAATTTAAATTGAAAGATTTTACGTTTTGAATCCGGTGTCGTTTTGTGTATAAGTTCATAAACCCTATGCCATGGGATCGCTATGTCAAAAATCTTTTCCCAACTATTTTGCAATCTATATGGGACGGCTGTCAATCCTTTTGTCCTTAAATGAAATTGGTATACTTTTTTATTTATCACAGTTTTCCTTAACCAATTATGTTCTTTAATGCAAGGCCGACAGACAAGTTCCTTACTTTCTCCACCTTCCACTTTCCTCTTCCATTTTTGCGGTAAGGCTGCAATTATTTGGTTGTAATTTTGGGTAGAGCAGACATTTCCACATGTTTTTGTTAGCTGCATGTGCGACATAACTCCACCAGTCCTACCGATGATATCATTTACGAAGATTATACATTTTTTAAACATTCTGTCAAAAAAAAAAGTTTTTTTTTTCAATTTGTATATTTGAGTTTAACCACAATATTTGTTGCATTATTTGTTCTGTCGTTTCTGGAGGATTAAATTGAAATTGCAACCAACTTTCTATGGCTTGTTTTAGAAATAGTGATATTTGGGAGATTATTTCCTTTTCAAATAACTGAAAGTGAGTGGTTGTAATCTGAATAAAGGGAAAAAGGCCATTCTTGAACATTGGGTGAGACAATCTTACTAATTTGCTAGAGAACCAGTTCGGATTTAAGTATAACTTTTGTATGACTGAAGCTTTTAGTGATAGGTCTAATGCTTTAATATTTAATAATTTCTGTCCTCCGAATTCATATTCATTATATAAATAGGCCCGTTTAATTTTGTCTGTCTTGCCGTTCCAAATAAAATGGAATATTTTTTTCTCATATAATTTCAAAAAAATGTTCGCTAGGCGTAGGCAAGACCATAAGCAAACAGGTAAACTGGGATAATACTAAAGAGTTAATCCTGAGTGGCGCAGTGGTCTAAGGCACTGCATCGCAGTGCTAACTGTGCCACTAGAGATCCTGGTTCGAATCCAGGCTCTGCCGCGACCGGGAGACTCATGGGCGGCGCGCACAATTGGCCCAGCGTCGTCCAGGGTAGGGGAGGGAATGGCCGGCAGGGATGTAGCTCAGTTGATAGAGCATGGTGTTTGCAACGCCAGGGTTGTGGGTTCGTTTCCCACGGGGGGCCAGTAATAAAAAAAAGATATGTAAGTTGCTCTGGATAAGAGCGTCTGCTAAATGACTAAAATGTTAATCAGGGTGATTTTTCCACAAATTGACAGGTATTTACCTTTCCATAGTAGCAAGATCTTATCTATTTTTGCTAACTTTCTATTAAAATGTATTGAAGTGAGATCATTTATTTCCTTTGGGATATTCTGAACATATTTTACCCATGTGTTTTCTCCAGGGGGAGGGCCCTCTCCTTCTACAATGGAGAATGAGAGGATTCCCAACAAGAGGAAACTTACACAGGTGTGTGTCATGTACCTGCGTCTAGGTGTCCTAGACCTGGTCTTTACTGAACCTGAGCGGGTATATAATGTGACGTCTTCATCTCCGTTTGTTGTTGGTTCTTCTGCTCGTTGGCTAGAGCCTCCTACTTCACCTTTCCTTCTGATCTTTTGGCTAGGTCCTTCTTCTTCATCAGGTGGAGGGCCCTGGGTCGTAGGGGTCCCTGTCTGCCATCCATGGTTCCCAGTCCGGGAGTAACCTGCAACGAGAGCGATGGTGCCATCCGGACCTTTCTGTCACCCTCAGCGCAGTTGGAGTCACCATGGTCGCCTGGAACGGACCCATCCATTTTGGCTGGTTCCATTTTCATTTGTGGACCTTGATCTTGACCCAGTCTCCGACTTTCACTGGCAGATCCTCTGGATCCTCTCCAGGGATGGGCTCGTTCGCTTTCCTGTAAGTAGAGTGCAGAAACCTGACAATAGATGTTAGTTCTTTCATGTAATCAAGGAAATCACATTGGGCCATGTTTAAGTCAATTTGCCTGTCAGTCATAGGTCTTACCCCTGGGGTACTCATTGGTCGTCCTGTTAGCATTTCATAACCCTGTCCCCTTATAGATACTACTGCTCATTTTCATCAAAACCAAGGGCAGGCCTTCAACCCACGACATTCCTGTGGAATGGCAGATTCCTGTGGAATGGCAGATTCCTGTGGAATGGCAGATTCCTGTGGAATGAGGGATTCCTGTGGAATGGCAGATTCCTGTGGAATGGCAGATTCCTGTGGAATGGCAGATTCCTGTGGAATGAGGGATTCCTGTGGAATGAGGGATTCCTGTGGAATGAGGGATTCCTGTGGAATGAGGGATTTGTTACTCCGTTACTCTGCAGATGATAGATGGACCCAAAACGTCTGGTCAATTCCCATCATCTTCATCATCATCATCTTCCCAATCTGTGCAACCACATCTCCTGTGAAATGGGTGCCACTGTCTGCAGACAAGGTTTCTGGGATCCCAAACCGCGGTATGATTTCTCTTACCAATAGTTTAGCAACTGTTCTTGCATCACAATTTGTGATGGGAAATGCCTCCACCCCATCTGGTAAACCTGTCAATTATGACCTTTTTTTCCCTCTTTTCTTTCAGTCATGTCAATGAAATCCATTGCCAGGTGTGTAAAAGGGCCTTTTGGAGTGGGTAACTTCCCAGGTGAGAGGGGAGTTCCCTTGTCAATGTTAAACAATAGACAGGATGGGCATTTAAAAACGCATTGTTTCACCTGTTGGGTCAAATTTGGGCCAAACCATTCAGCAGATATCTTCTCTATCACCCCCCCCTTGGCGAATGGGAAACCCCATGAGCCAAAGAGCAGAGATCATGCATGATGGTAAGCATGGTTTGCCTGAAATCACATGGATCCATAAATCATGTCCAGTTTTTTCCTCCCATCCTACTTAGCTTTAATGGCTTGAGGGCAATTCTTCACCACATAGTCGAAGAAACATTAATTCTGTAGTATCACTGTTGTCATACCTTCCTCCTAGTTCCTCTAACCAGGTTGCCTTGAACTTATCCAGCCAATCTGCAAAAATCTGCATGAGGGGCTCTGAAGCCAGTCTTGACATGTCCCTCACCGTTGGGAATGCTCTTCTCAGGGCTGCCCACACTCTGGTTCTCACGGTTGGGAACGCTCTCCTCAGGGCTGCCCACACTCTGGTTCTCACCGTTGGGAAAGCTCTCCTCAGGGCTGCCCACACTCTGGTTCTCACGGTTGGGAATGCTCTCCTCAGGGCTGCCCACACTCTGGTTCTCACCGTTGGGAACGCTCTCCTCAGGGCTGCCCAC
The DNA here is from genome assembly GCF_020615455.1 of Coregonus clupeaformis. Taxonomy (NCBI): domain Eukaryota; kingdom Metazoa; phylum Chordata; class Actinopteri; order Salmoniformes; family Salmonidae; genus Coregonus; species Coregonus clupeaformis. The sequence continues at coordinate 814,355 of NW_025533484.1, read as the reverse complement.
ACTCTGGTTCTCACCGTTGGGAAAGCTCTCCTCAGGGCTGCCCACACTCTGGTTCTCACCGTTGGGAACGCTCCCCCCAGCACAGATCAAGATGGTTGTGTTGGTTTTCAAATAGACCTACCCTGCACCTTTTGTTATTCTGGGTAATCCCTTGCTCACAGCTTCCAGGTCCCCAGAGGACCAGGGCCTGTACCCAACCACTGGTCCTCTGTGACACCAGGGGGTACAACACCAAGGGGTACAACACCAGGGGGTACAACACCAGGGGGTACAACACCAAGGGGTACAACACCAGGGGGTACAACACCAAGGGGTACAACACCAGGGGGTACAACACCAGGGGGTACAACACCAAGGGGTACAACACCAGGGGGTACAACACCAAGGGGTACAACACCAGGGGGTACAACACCAGGGGGTACAACACCAAGGGGTACAACACCAGGGGGTACAACACCAAGGGGTACAACACCAGGGGGTACAGGTTGTAGCTGGCTCCTCCTTCTTCGTCCTTTTTCTTCTTTCCTGTGACTTTGTCTGTACACCAGGGGGTACACCATCTTTTTTTCTACTTCAGCTAGTTCAAGCCTTAGTTTATTCATTTCATCAAAGGCCTTGTTCACTTCCTTTCCTTCTCTCTCTTTCTTTTCTCTGTCTCTTTCTTTCACTTGCAGTCTCTTCACTTCCTCCTTTATTGACTTAGGGTTCTTCCACTTTTCTTTCTTTTCTGTTCCCATGTCTTCATCGCTGTCCTCTTCCTCATCCTGATGGGGGTCCCACTCTGGGAAATGGGTTCAACTCTTGACCTCTGCTGTGGGTTCTTCTTATCTTTCTGCAGGGGCGTATAAGGGAGAGTATCTTCCAATTGGATGTCCCTCTTACCGGTCGCTGCTGCTTCCTCATCATCTACTTCTCTCATCACCTTCCCCTTGATGATAATGTCGAGATCTTTCCCATTCTCTGTCACTGGGATCAAGGGGTAGAGGCCTCCCTGTGGGCTGTAGGGCGGGGGTGCAGTGGGGGTTGTCTCTGGGTTGTGCTTCTGCCTTTCAGCTCGATTGTTAGCTGCTCCCTGTGCAACCATGTTCTGAATTTTCAGCTTACAGGTTTGTTCTCTGGATAGGAAGGTAGTGCCTTCCATTGTCATTATGTTGAGGGCTGACTCTGCTTCTTCCCTTTTTCCTTATCCATTCTTCTTGTGCTGATGATCTGTTTCACCACATCTAGCCTTTGTTTCTGGAACGACCTTTCCTCTGGAAACTGGGCTTCTCCCGTGTCGCTCGTCCAATCACGCCGTTTAGCGAACACATCCTTCCAGGGGCACCAGGCCATATTTCTTCTCCAGATATTCAACAGGGGCTGTAGGCTTCAAAGCTTCAATCTCGACCTTCCCTGTTGACTCTGCCGCGGTACCTGGTTGTTATTTTTATTTGGATGGGCTGTGTGTAATGGAATCTATGTGATGCTTTTATGTGAGCCTTTCCTAGGATCTACTATAAACCTACTCTATCCTTGCCTTCCTCTGGGGTGTCTCATCAGTGGGTGAAAATAAAACCTCAGTTCTATTCTAACTAACCTTTTCTCTGTTCCTCACAGTCGGCAAACGTTTCTGAACCACCCTAGAGACAGCGGTGGGTAGTATACAACTTCATCCGCTGTAACAGGAGTAACTGTAATTCCACAATAATATGGGCCTGGTATCTCAATCTCTTCTCGCCTCCAAGGTACATTTATAACGGAACTAGTCTGATTCTTCCTTTTCATACAAATAGAGAAGAGCCGTCCATTCCCTTCTCTATGAAACACAGTTTTGTCTTCAATGTCAACACCTTGATTAATGCACCTCTCCAATTCTACTTGATTTCTGAAACACCAAACGGTCAAATTCACTGCCCTCAATTCAAACAATAGCTGGGATACTCCATCACTGTCCCACCATGGAGCCATGGCATGTGAAATCCGCCATAATATAACATAGAACAGTTAACACAGTTTTCAATTCAACATTCACTCTTTTCCACACACACACAAACAACAGTTCAACACCCTAGTCTAAGATGTTGTCACGCCCTGACTCAGGGTACGCTTAAATGTTGAGTCAGGGTGTGCATATTATTTGCTGTGCATTTTCTATGTTGTATATTCTAGTATGTGTGGATCTATGTTGGCCGGTGTGGTTCCCAATCAGAGGCAGCTGTCGCTCGTTGTCTCTGATTGGGGACCATACTTAATCAGCCTATTGGCACAGTCTAGTTGTGGGATCTTGTTCCGTGAAAGGTATGTTGTTTTTGTCTATCTTGGACTTCACGTTTCGTTTCGTTTATTGTTTTGTCGAAGTGTTTATTAAGTTTAAATAAACATGTATGCTGCGCCTTGGTCTGACCCGTCTATGAATGAACGTGACAGATGTTCCCTTGGGTAACACCTACAGAGTCTTCCCACACACAAACAACAGTTCAACACCCTAGTCTAAGATGTTCCCTTGGGTACAGAGTCTTCCCACTCAGAGACATTCCTCTGTTCCTTTTCTTTTCCACCCTTGGAATAATATCAGCCTCTGCACCCTGACTAGAAATACTCCGGAGTCACATCAACATCATATTAACATAAAATATATGAAAGATAAGGTAGAACTGATCAGAAGAAGACAGATCAAATTATACAATACTAGGAATCGACTTTAACACAAGTTATAGGTATTAGTGAGGTAGCCACTTACATGTCAGAGGGGACCACACCAAGAGATGCCAATAATCACAGGTGTCTGCTTACCTTTAAAGGCTCTCAATGGTGATGGACCTCCTCCGGCAGCGGTGGACGCTCACTCCTGGCAAGCTCGCCAAATGTTGGGGTTCGTTCACTGTCCAGCAAAAATCAGCTTCTCCAATGACCGGATCTGACCAGAAAATACCTTAAAACCAATCGCCTTTATTAACGCAATTGCAGTCAGAAATTACACAACAGAGACACAGAGCATATGTCTCAAGAATAAGTTCTGCCCAGAATGTTGGGTTCACAAAGCTAATGTACCTGTGATCACTCCTTGATGACACGATCACTTGCACCCAATGCACACGTCTTCCTTCAGCTTCTCGGACTTCACGTCAAAGGTTATACAAGAGTGGAGCAAAGGCTTGTTGTCATGGTGCAAAGAAGTTGGGTCCTGTTCCAGCCAAGTCTGTATCGACAGGGAGAAAGCACCACCAGACACACAATCGGAGCTCATCCACATCCAATGTGACAGTGCTTTGAAGGAGAAGGACAAAACAGCAACAGTAGACCAGTTCTATGGCTCACTGAATGAAAACAAAGTTTCCAAACATAAAAAAATCACACCCAAAGGATGCTTGTTTTATTCGGGTCCACATATGTGCGTGAACAAACGTTCTCAGTCATGAATTACATCAAATCCCGTCACAGGTCAGATTTAACAAATGACCACTTGTCAGCTGTTCTGAGAATCTCTACATCAAAGATGATACCAGACTTTGATGCCCTTGCCAAGAGAGGTGACCAGACACATTGTACACATTAAGACTTGAATAACCGTGACTGGGGTAGGCAAGGCTTATGCTTTTTCATGGTGATGGTTATGCAGTGAGAATTATCCAGCAATGCACTTGGATACAGGTAATAACTAATCAGTCAGATTAGGGCTGAGGTGATTGGATAACTGTAAATATGGCTAACTTATTATGCTTTCAAAAACAGACCATTCCAAATTAAACAGATGCTCTTACCATATGTTTCACTCACATTTTAGAATAGTTTTTTTTGTACACATCTGCTGTTACATTTTGCATGTCTCCGTCATATGATATATATTTATTTTTAAGTTTGCATATTGTGACTGTAAGTTTGATTGTACTTTACAAGGGTAGAGGTGCAGGATCTGTGTGTGTGTTTAACTGTGTCTGTGATATAAATTATATCAATGTTGTGAAAAGTTGTGAAAAATGTGATCACAAAAAACAAAGGTAGACATGACACAAGGGTAGAATTGTTCTGCAAGCATACAGCATACAGCATACAGCATACAGCATACAGCATACAGCATACAGCATACAGCATACAGCATACAGCATACAGCATACAGCATACAGCATACAGCATACAGCATACAGCATACAGCATACAGCATACAGCATACAGCATACAGCATACAGCATACAGCATACAGCATACAGCATACAGCATACAGCATACAGCATACAGCATACAGCATACAGCATACAGCATACAGCATACAGCATACAGCATACAGCATACAGCATACAGCATACAGCATACAGCATACAGCATACAGCATACAGCATACAGCATACAGCATACAGCATACAGCATACAGCGTACAGCGTACAGCGTACAGCATACAGCATACAGCATACAGCATACAGCATACAGCGTACAGCATACAGCATACAGCATACAGCATACAGCATACAGCATACAGCATACAGCATACAGCATACAGCATACAGCATACAGCATACAGCATACAGCATACAGCATACAGCATACAGCATACAGCATACAGCGTACAGCGTACAGCGTACAGCGTACAGCGTACAGCGTACAGCGTACAGCGTACAGCGTACAGCGTACAGCGTACAGCGTACAGCGTACAGCATACAGCATACAGCATACAGCATACAGCATACAGCATACAGCATACAGCATACAGCATACAGCACACAGCATACAGCATACAGCATACAGTCATACAGCATACAGCATACAGCATACAGCATACAGCATACAGCATACAGCATACAGCATACAGCATACAGCATACAGCATACAGCATACAGCATACAGCATACAGTCTCAGCATACAGCATACAGCATACAGCATACAGCATACAGCATACAGCATACAGTCTCAGCTACAGTTGAAGTCGGAAGTGTACATACACTTAGGTTGGAGTCATTAAAACTCGTTTTTCAACCACTCCACAAATGTCTTGTTAACAAACTATAGTTTTCTACTTTGTGCATGACACAGGTAATTTTTCCAACAATTGTTTACAGACAGATTATTTCACATATAATTCACTGTATCACAATTCCAGTGGGTCAGAAGTTTACATACACTAAGTTGACTGTGCCTTTAAACAGCTTGGAAGATTCCAGAAAATGATGCCATGGCTTTAGAAGCTTCTGATAGGCTAATTGACATCATTTGAGTCAATTGGAGGTGTACCTGTGGATGTATTTCAAGGGCTACCTTCAAACTCAGTGCCTCTTTGCTTGACATCATGGGAAAATCAAAAGAAATCAGCCAAGACCTCAGAAAAAAAATTGTAGACCACAAGTCTGGTTCATCCTTGGGAGCAATTTCCAAATGACTGAAGGTACCACGTTCATCTGTACAAACAATAGTACACAAGTATACACACCATGGGACCACGCAGCCGTCATACCGCTCAGGAAGGAGACGCGTTCTGTCTCCTACAGATGAATGTACTTTGGTGCGAAAAGTGCAAATCAATCCCAGAACAACAGCAAAGAACCTTTTGAAGAAGCTGGAGGAAACAGGTACAAAAGTATCTATATCCACAGTAAAACGAGTCCTATATCGACATAACTTGAAAGGCCGCTCAGTAAGGAAGAAGCCACTGCTCCAAAACCGCCATAAAAAAGCCACACTACAGTTTGCAACTGCACATGGGGACAAAGATCGTACCTTTTGGAGACATGTCCTCTGGTCTGATGAAACAAAAATAGAACTGTTTGGCTATAATGACCATCGTTATGTTTGGAGGAAAAAGGGGCTGCTTGCAAGCCGAAGAACACCATCCCAACTGTGAAGCACGGGGGTGGCAGTATCATGCTCTGGGGGTGCTTTGCTGCAGGAGGGACTGGTGCATTTCACAAAATAGATGGCATCATGAGGAAGGAAGATTATGTGGATATATTGAAGCAACATCTCAAGACATCAGTTAGGAAGATAAAGCTTGGTCGCAAATGGGTCTTCCAAATGGACAATGACCCCAAGCATACTTCCAAAGTTGTGGCAAAATGGCTTAAGGACAACAAAGTCAAGGTATTGGAGTGGCCATCACAAAGCCCTGACCTCAATCCTATAGAACATTTGTGGGCAGAACTGAAAAAGAGTGTGAGAGCAAGGAGGCCTACAAACCTGACTCAGTTACATCAGCTCTGTCAGGAGGAATGGGCCAAAATTCACCCAACTTATTGTGGGAAGCTTGTGGAAGGCTACCCGAAACGTTTGACCCAAGTTAAACAATTTAAAGGCAATGCTACCAAATACTAATTGAGTGTATGTAAACTTCTGACCCACTGGGAATGTGATGAATTAAATAAATGCTGAAATCAATTATTCTCTCTACTATTATTCTGACATTTCACATTCTTAAAATAAAGTGGTGATCCCAACTGACCTAAGACAGGGCATTTTGACTAGGATTAACTGTCAGGAATTGTGAAGAACTGAGTTTAATTGTATTTGGCTAAGGTGTATGTAAACTTCCGACTTCAACTGTATATATACCTACAGTACACTAGTATTTGCATGTCAATGTGAAAATAAATAAAGGCTTTTTGTCACGCATATAGTATGTGGCCCTTCACTTGGTTTCAAAAACTCAATATGACCCTTGAGCCAAAAGGTTTTTCCCTAGTCTAGAGGTTTGAGGCAAAACTAATACAATAGTCTAGAGATTTGAGGCTAAACTAATACAATAGTCAAGAGGTTTGAGGCTAAACTAATACTATATAGAGGTTTGAGGCTAAATGAATACTAGTCTAGGGGTTTGAGTATAAACTAATACTATATAGAGGTTTGATTCTAAACTAATACTATAGTCTAGAGGTTTGAGGCTAAAATTATGCTTGATACGGTCAGACACACACAGACTCAAACACACACACACACACACTCACTCAAAAAACACTCACACACACGCATGCACACGCATGCACACACCAACAAACCCACACACACTCACAGACGTTACAAGTGACACTGATAGGGATTATTTCTAACTCATACAATACTCCCTATAGCACTGCTAAAGGAAAGGGCTTATTTCTAAATCATGCAAAACTCTCTATAGCACTGCTAAAGGAAAGGGCTTATTTCTAACTCTTACAAGTCTCTCTACAGCACTTCTAATGGGAAGGGCTTATTTCTAACTCATACAACACTCTCTATAACACTGCTATCTTAATGGCGCTGACGAAGATGACGGCCTCGTGACTAGCTCTTAGGAAACTTTGCAGTATTTCGTTTTTTTATGCATTATTTTTTACATTATTAGCTCAGAAAGTGTTTTGCATCATTACATACAACTGGGAAAAACTATTGGATATCAGAGCGGCGGTAACTCACCAGCATTACGACCAGGAATACGACTTTCCTGAAGCAGATCTTTGTTTGCGCTCCCCAGGGCAACTAAATTGATTCCAGCGGCTGACCCAAAACATCGCCGGCGGAGGAGAGGCACTTGGAGCGGCCTGCTGGTCCGACTTAGGAGGCGCGCACACCACCCACCGCTTCCAAGTATACTACTCGCTAATGTTCAATCTTAGGTTAACAAAGTCGACGAATTACGGGCAAGGATTTCTTTCCAGAGAGACATCAAGGCCTGTAACATACTCTGTTTCACGGAAACATGGCTCTCTGGGGATATTCTGTCAGAATCGGTCCAGCCAGATGGGTTCTCAGTTCATCGCGCAGACAGAAATAAATATCTCTCCGGGAAGCAGAAGGGTGGAGGTGTGTGTTTCATGATTAACGACTCGTGGTGTAATTGTAGTAACATTGAGGAACTCGAGTCCTTCTGTTCACCCGACCTAGAATATCTCACAATCAAATGCCGACCATATTATCTCCAAAGAGAATTATCTTCGGTTATAGTCACGGCCGTGTATATCCCCCCTCAAGCCGATACCACGACGGCCCTCAAAGAACTTCACTGGACCTTATGCAAACTGGAAACCACATATCCTGAGGCTGCATTTATTGTAGCCGGGGATTTTAACAAAGCAAATTTGAGGACTAGGCTGCCGAAGTTCTATCAACATATCAACTGTTGTACTCGTGCTGCTAAAATCCTCGACCATTGCTATTCAAACTTCCAGGATGGTTATAAGGCCCTCCCCCGCCCTCCTTTCGGCAAATCTGACCACGACTCCATTTTGTTTCTCCCATCCTATAGGCAGAAACCCAAACAGGAAGTACCCGTGCTAAGGACTATTCAATGCTGGTCTGACCAATCAGAATCCACGCTTCAACATTTTACATTTTAGTCATTTAGCAGACGCTCTTATCCAGAGTGCATAAATATTTTTTAAAAATTCATACCGTTTTTTTTTTTCACGATTGTTTTGATCACGCAGACTGGGATATATTCTGCGTAGCTTCCGAAAATAATTTAGACATGCAGTGGGGAGAACAAGTATTTGATACACTGCCGATTTTGCAGGTTTTCCTACTTACAAAGCATGTAGTGGTCTGTAATTTTTATCATAGGTACACTTCAACTGTGAGAGACGGAATCTAAAACAAAAATCCTGAAAATCACATTGTATGATTTTTAAGTAATTAATGTGCATTTTATTGCATGACATAAGTATTTGATACATCAGAAAAGCAGAACTTAATATTTGGTACAGAAACCTTTGTTTGCAATTACAGAGATCATATGTTTCCTGTAGGTCTTGACCAGGTTTGCACACACTGCAGCAGGGATTTTGGCCCACTCCTCCATACAGACCTTCTCCAGATCCTTCAGGTTTCGGGGCTGTCGCTGGGCAATACGGACTTTCAGCTCCCTCCAAAGATTTTCTATTGGGTTCAGGTCTGGAGACTGGCTAGGCCACTCCAGGACCTTGAATGCTTCTTACGGAGTCACTCCTTAGTTGTCTCATCAGACCACATGACCTTCTCTCATTCCTCCTCTGGATCATTCAGATGGTCATTGGCAAACTTCAGACGGGCCTGGACATGCGCTGGCTTGAGCAGGGGGACCTTGCGTGCACTGCATGATTTTAATCCATGACGGCGTAGTGTGTTACTAATGGTTTTCTTTGAGACTGTGGTCCCAGCTCTCATCAGGTCATTGACCAGGTCCTGCCGTGTAGTTCTGGGCTGATCCCTCACCTTCCTCATGATCATTGATGCCCCACGAGGTGAGATCTTGCATGGAGCCCCAGACCGAGGGTGATTGACCGTCATCTTGAACTTCTTCCATTTTCTAATAATTGTGCCAACAGTTGTTGCCTTCTCACCAAGCTGCTTGCCTATTGTCCTGTAGCCCACCCCAGCCTTGTACAGGTCTACAATTGTATCCCTGATGTCCTTACACAGCTCTCTGGTCTTGGCCATTGTGGAGAGGTTGGAGTCTGTTTGATTGAGTGTGTGGAGAGGTGTCTTTTATACAGGTAACAAGTTCAAACAGGTGCAGTTAATACAGGTAATGAGTGGAGAACAGGAGGGCTTCTTAAAGAAAAACTAACAGGTCTGTGAGAGCCGGAATTCTTACTGGTTGGTAGGTGATCTAATACTTATGTCATGCAATAAAATGCAAATTAATTACTTAAAAATCATACAATGTGATTTTCTGGATTTTTGTTTTAGATTCCTTCTCACACAGTTGAAGTGTACCTATGATAAAAATTACAGACCTCTACATGCTTTGTAAGTAGGAAAACCTGCAAAATCGGCAGTGTATCAAATACTTGTTCTCCCACACTAAAACGGTGACTGAGTTTATCAGGAAGTGTATAGGTGATGTTGTGCCCACTGTGACTATTAAAACCTACCCTAACTGGAAACCGTGGATAGACGGCAGCATTCGCGCAAATCTGAAAGCGCGAACCACCGCATTTAACCATGGCAAGGTGACTGGGAATATGGCAGAATACAAACAGTGGAGTCGCAAATGAACAGCTCAGACACGAGACGTATGTGGCAGGGTCTACAGACAATCACGGACTACAAAGAGAAAACCAGCCACGTCGCCGACACCGACGTCTCGCTTCCAGACAAGCTAAACACCTTCTTTGCCCGCTTTGAGGATAACACAGTGCCACTGACGAGGCCAACTACCAAGGGCTTTGGCCTCTCCTTCTCCATGGCCGACATTTAAGCATGTTAACCCCCGCAAAGCTGCCGGCCCAGACGGCATCCCTAGCCACGTCCTCAGTGCATGCGCAGACCAGCTGGCTGGTGTGTTCATGGACATATTCAATATCTCCCTTTCCCAGTCTGCTGTTCCCACATGCTTCAAGATGGCCACCATTATTCCTGTACCCAAGAAAGCAGACTGGGAAATGACTATCGCCCTGTAGCACTCACCTCTTTCATCATGAAGTGCTTTGAGAGACTAGTCAAGGATCATATCACCTCTACCTTAACTGTCACCCTAGACCCACTTCAATTTGCTTACCGCCCCAATAGATCCAAAGACGATGCAATTGCCATCACACTGCACACTGCCCTATCCCATCTGGACAAGAGGAATACCTATGTAAGAATGCTGGTCATTGACTATAGCTCAGCTTTCAACACCATAGTACCCTCCAAGCTCTTCATTAAGCTTGAGGCCCTGGGTCTGTACCCCGCCCTGTGCAACTGGGTCCTGGACTTCCTGACGGGCCGCCCCCAGGTGGTGAAGGTAGGAAACAACATCTCCACTTCGCTGATCCTCAACACTGGGGCCCCACAAGGGTGCGTGCTCAGCCCCCTCCTGTACTCCCTGTTCACCCATGACTGCGTGGCCAAGCACGCCTCCAACTCAATCATCAAGTTTGCAGACGACACAACAGTAGTAGGCCTGATTACCAACAATGATGAGACAGCCTACAGGGAGGAGGTGAGGGCTCTGGGAGTGTGGTGCCAGGAAAATAACCTCTCACTCAACGTCAACAAAATAAAGGAGATGATCGTGGACTTCAGGAAACAGCAGAGGGTGCACCCCCCTATCCACATCGACGGGACCGCAGTGGAGAAGGTGAAAAGCTTCAAGTTCCTTGGTGTACACATCACGAACAAACTGAAATGGTCCACCCATGCAGACAGTGTGGTGAAGAAGGTGCAACAGAGCCTCTTCAACCTCAGGAGGCTGAAGAAAAGTGGCTTATCACCTAAACCCTCACAAACTTTTACAGATGCACAATTGAGAGCATCCTGTCGGGCTGTATCACCGCCTGGTACGGCAACTGCACTTCCCACAACCACAGGGCTCTCCAGAGGGTTGTGCGGTCTGCCGAACACATTACTGGGGGCAAACTACCCGCCCTCCAAGATACATACAGCACCCGATGTCACAGGAAGGCCAAAAAGATCATCAAGGACATCAACCACCCGAGCCACTGCCTGTTCACCCCGCTATCATCCAGAAGTCGAGGTCAGTACAGGTGCATCAAAGCTGGGACCAAAAGAATGAAAAACAGCTTCTATCTCAAGGCCATCAGACTGTTAAATAGCCATCACTAGCACATTAGAGCCTGCTGCTGCCTATTGAAATCACTGGCCACTTTAAGAAACGGAACACTAGTCACTTTAATAATGTTTACATATCTTGCACTACTCATCTCATATGTATATACTGCATTCTATTCTATAATATATTCATCTGTATCTTAGTCCATGCCGCTCTGTCATTGCTTGTCCATATATGTATATATTCTTAAATCCCATTCCTTACTTATTTGTGTGTATTGGGTATATGTTGTGTAATTGTTAGATATTACTGCACTGTCGGAGCTAGAAGCACAAGCATTTCACTACACCCGCTATAACATCTGCTAAACACGTGTAATAGACAAATATAATTTGATTTAATTTCATTTGATTTGCTAAAGGAAAGGGCATATTTCTAACTCATAGAAAACTCTCTATAACACTGCTAAAGGAAAGGGCTTATTTCTAACTCATACAACACTGTCACGCCCTGGCATATATAACTCTAGTTAGTTTGGTCAGGGTGTGAATATCGTGTGTGTTTTCTATGTGGATAGTCTATGTTTGTATTTCTATGTTTGGCCGGGTGTGATTCCCAATCAGAGGCAGCTGTCGCTCGTTGTCTCTGATTGGGGATCATACTTAGGCAGCCAGTTTTCCTGCCTGGGTTGTGGGATCTTGTTTGTGTTCGGTGAGTTTGGGCTTGTTAGTGTTTAGCCTTCCGACGTCACGGTTCGGTGCCTTTTGTTGTTTTGTATGTTTATTCAGTTTAATAAACATGTATGCATTTCACGCTGCGCCTTGGTCTGACCCGTCTCTCAACGATCGTGACAGAAGATCCCACCAAAAATGGACCAAGCAGCATGCCCAGGAGAAGACATCCTGGACATGGGAGGAGATCCTGGACGGAAAGGGATCATGGACATGGGAGGAGATTCAGGCTGGGATGGATCGCCGTCCTTGGGAGGAGACAGTGGAGGCCCGGGTTAGAGAGGAGCAACGGCAACACAGAAGCCGCCGGCCGAGGAGGAAGCCCGAGAGACAGCCCCAATAAAGTTTTTTGGGGGGGCTAAAAGGGTGGTCGGGGATCGATAAAGAAGAGCCCCGACCACTGCACTCGTGGGGGCTCAGGGAGGAGTCCTCACGGGAGGAGGACTGGGCGCGGAGAGTAAAAGACTGGTACAGTCGGAGATCTCTAACGTCAGTTCCCAGTCCAGTACGGCCCGTACCTGCTCCCCACACCAAGCCAGTGGTGCGTGTTCCCAGTCCAGTACGGCCCGTCCCTGCTCCTCGCACCAAGCCAGTGGTGCGTGTCCCCAGTCCGGCCCGTTCCTGCTCCTCGCACCAGACCAGTGGTGCGTGTTTCCAGTCCGGCACGGCCCGTGCCCATTCCACCGGTGCCTGGTCCAGCATCGGTCAGCTGCTCCACTCCGGAGCCAGAGCAGTCCGCTCCACCGGTGTCCAGTCCACCTCCGGTCGGTTGCTCCACTCCGGAGCCTGAGCAGTCCGCTCCACCGGTGCCTGATCCAGCTCCGGTCGGTTGCTCCACTCCAGAGCCAGAGCAGTCCGATCCACCGGTCCCAAGCCAGCTCCGGTCAGCGGCTCCACTCCGGGTCCAGACGTCAGCCCCTCTCTAGGTTCGGAGTCTCCCACACCAGGGTCCAGACAGGGATCGGTGCATCGTGGGAGGACTGAGAGGGGAAGCTCCGCATTGAGGTCCAGACCGGTCCAGGGGTGCAACGCGGAGTCAGTAAGGGAGGAGACGTCATGGCGGAGCCGGAGCCGGAGCCACCACCGAGGCTTTAAGCCCACCCGGACCCTCCCCTGTTAAGTCAGGTTTGTGCGGCCGGAGTCCGCACCTTTGGGGGGGGGGGGTGCTGTCACGCCCTGGCCTATATATATGCCCTGGCCTATATATATGCTGTCACGCCCTGGCCTATATAACACTCTCACTCTCACACACACTCTAACTCTCACACACACTCTCACTCTCACACACACTCTAACTCTCACACACACTCTCACTCTCACACACACTCTCACTCTCACACACACTCTCACTCTCACACACACTCTCACTCTCACACACACTCTCACTCTCACACACACTCTCACTCTCACACACTCTCACTCTCACACACACTCTCACTCTCACACACACTCTAACTCTCACACACACTCTCACTCTCACACACACTCTAACTCTCACACACACTCTCACTCTCACACACACTCTCACTCTCACACACACTCTCACTCTCACACACACTCTCACTCTCACACACACTCTAACTCTCACACACACTCTCACTCTCACACACACTCTCACTCTCACACACACTCTCACTCTCACACACTCTCACTCTCACACACACTCTCACTCTCACACACACTCTCACTCTCACACACACTCTAACTCTCACACACACTCTCACTCACACACACTCTCACTCTCACACACACTCACTCTCACACACACTCGGTCTCTCACACACACTCTGTCTCTCACACACACTCTCACTCTCACACACACTCTCACTCTCACACACACTCACACTCTCACACACACTCTCACTCTCACACACACTCTCACTCTCACACACACTCTCACTCTCACACACACTCTCACTCTCACACACACTCCACTCTCACACACACTCGGTCTCTCACACACACTCTGTCTCTCACACACACTCTCACTCTCACACACACTCTAACTCTCACACACACTCTCACTCTCACACACACTCTCACTCTCACACACACTCTCACTCTCACACACACTCTAACTCTCACACACACTCTAACTCTCACACACACTCTAACTCTCACACACACTCTCACTCTCACACACACTCTCACTCACACACACTCTCACTCTCACACACACTCTCACTCTCACACACACTCTAACTCTCACACACACTCTCACTCTCACACACACTCTCACTCTCACACACACTCTCACTCTCACACACACTCTCACTCTCACACACACTCGGTCTCTCACACACACTCTGTCTCTCACACACACTCTCACTCTCACACTCATATTCAAGCTCACACACACAAAACTACCCCATGGTAACACAGGTGAAAACTACCCCACGGTAGCACAGGTGTACACAACAAAAAACTTCCAGGAGCACAGATAGATAGCAAATGAAAAATTGCCTTTGAGAAAAATACTACCTAAGAAGATTGGATAACTATAAAACATCTCCACTGCAAAACCCATCAGAGGAGTGGGACAATATAAAACCAATTCCAGTTCTAAATTAAAAAGGCCACTTGGAACAGATCCTATTTGGAGGAGAGGTCAGACAGGTCATCTAGAAGACCAACCACTCAGATGGGACAGGTCATTTAGAAGACCAACCACTCAGATGGGACAGGTCGTCTAGAAGACCAACCACTCAGATGGGACAGGTCGTCTAGAAGACCAACCACTCAGATGGGACAGGTCATCTAGAAGACCAACCACTCAGATGGCACAGGTCATCTAGAAGACCAACCACTCAGATGGGACAGGTCATCTAGAAGACCAACCACTCAGATGGGACAGGTCATCTAGAAGACCAACCACTCAGATAGGACAGGTCATCTAGAAGACCAACCACTCAGATGGGACAGGTCATCTAGAAGACCAACCACTCAGATAGGACAGGTCATCTAGAAGACCAACCACTCAGATGGGACAGGTCATCTAGAAGACCAACCACTCAGATGGGACAGGTCATCTAGAAGAACAACCACTCAGATGGGACAGGTCATTTAGAAGACCAACCACTCAGATGGGACAGGTCGTCTAGAAGACCAACCACTCAGATGGGACAGGTCGTCTAGAAGACCAACCACTCAGATGGGACAGGTCGTCTAGAAGACCAACCACTCAGATGGGACAGGTCATCTAGAAGACCAACCACTCAGATGGGACAGGTCATCTAGAAGACCAACCACTCAGATGGGACAGGTCATCTAGAAGACCAACCACTCAGATGGGACAGGTCATCTAGAAGACCAACCACTCAGATAGGACAGGTCATCTAGAAGACCAACCACTCAGATGGGACAGGTCATCTAGAAGACCAACCACTCAGATGGGACAGGTCATCTAGAAGACCAACCACTCAGATGGGACAGGTCATCTAGAAGACCAACCACTCAGATGGGACAGGTCATCTAGAAGACCAACCACTCAGATGGGACAGGTCATCTAGAAGACCAACCACTCAGATGGGACAGGTCATCTAGAAGAACAACCACTCAGATGGGACAGGTCATCTAGAAGACCAACCACTCAGATGGGACAGGTCATCTAGAAGACCAACCACTCAGATGGGACAGGTCATCTAGAAGACCAACCACTCAGATGGGACAGGTCGTCTAGAAGACCAACCACTCAGAGGGGACAGGTCATCTAGAAGACCAACCACTCAAATGGGACAGGTCATCTAGAAGACCAACCAGTCAAATGGGACAGGTCATCTAAAAGACCAACCAGTCAGATGGGACAGGTCATCTAGAAGACCAACCACTCAGATGGGACAGGTCTTCTAGAAGACCAACCACTCAGATGGGACAGGTAATATAGAAGACCAACTACTCAGATGGGACAGGTCTTCTAGAAGACCAACCACTCAGATGGGACAGGTTGAATGTATGGCACCCTCTTCTGTATGCCAGGTCAGTGCACGCACGCACACACACACACACACACACACACACTCTCGACAAGAAGGGAGGGAATGTTGAGCCTCAGTTGATCTGAACAGCAGTTTTCATTTTTATAAAGATGATAAACAGTGGCTCCGCCCTCTGTTGTTGAGGACATAGATCCTAATGTCACCACCAGAATAATTTGATGAATATACGATATGAATTAAACCTAAAGTGTGTTCGGGGACAAGCAGCCAGCCAGATGAAACAAGTCTGAGGATTTGATAGATTTTATAGGGTCAGACTAAAGGGAATCTGGAACATATTATACAACAGGTCCTAAGGTATCTTTTTCATAAGATATAGCATACTGTACATATTTTTGAACAAGCATAAAATATGTACATTAGGCTCATGAGAAGAGAGAAATCTGTGGCGTCACAACACAAGGGCTTATAGTAAGGATATAGTCAAGTTGAACTAAAGAGGATCTGAAACATACTGTAGTGTAGGGACCAAAGGTCCTTTCAGTAACATATGAAATAGAGCATGCTCTGAATAATCATGACATATTTACATTTGGTACCTGATGGCATGACATATTTACATTTGGTACCTAATGGCATGACATATTTACATTTGGTACCTAATGGCATGACATATTTACATTTGGTACCTAATGGCATGACATATTTACATTTGGTACCTAATGGCATGACATATTTACATTTGGTACCTAATGGCATGACATATTTACATTTGGTACCTAATGGCATGACATATTTACATTTGGTACCTATTGGCATGACATATTTACATTTGGTACCTATTGGCATGACATATTTACGCAAGAGACATAGCCTCAGGAAAGTCTAACTGTACTCACACCCTGGAGTGAAGCCTGGGTGAGGAGGGGTGAGGAGTGAAGAGGGGTGAGGAGTGAAGAGGAGTGAGGAGTGAATAATGGTGAGGAGAGGTGAGGAGGGAGGGGGGTGAGGAGGGTTGAGGAGGGGTGAGGGAGGGGTGAAATGGGGTGAGGAGTGAAGAGGGGTGAGGAGTGAAGAGGGGTGAGGAGTGAATAATGGTGAGGAGAGGTGAGGAGGGAGGGGGGTGAGGAGGGTTGAGGAGGGGTGAGGAGGGGTGAAGTGGGGTGAGGAGTGAAGAGGGGGTGAGGAGTGAATAATGGTGAGGAGTGAATAATGGTGAGGAGAGGTGAGGAGGGAGGGGGTGAGGAGGGTTGAGGAGGGGTGAGGATGGGGTGAAGTGGGGTGAGGAGTGAAGAGGGGTGAGGAGTGAAGAGGGGTGAGGAGTGAATAATGGTGAGGAGAGGTGAGGAGGGAGGGGGGTGAGGAGGGTTGAGGAGGGGTGAGGAGGGGTGAAGTGGGGTGAGGAGTGAAGAGGGGTGAGGAGTGAATAATGGTGAGGAGTGAATAATGGTGAGGAGAGGTGAGGAGGGAGGGGGTGAGGAGGGTTGAGGAGGGGTGAGGATGGGGTGAAGTGGGGTGAGGAGTGAAGAGGGGTGAGGAGTGAAGAGGGGTGAGGAGTGAAGAGGGGTGAGGAGTGAGGAGGGGTGAGGAGTGAAGAGGGGTGAGGAGTGAGGAGGGGTGAGGAGGGGTGAGGAGGAGGGGTGAGGAGTGAAGAGGGGTGAGGAGTGAGGAGGGGTGAGGAGTGAAGAGGGGTGAGGAGAATTGAGGAGGGAGGAGGAGTGAGGTGGAGTGAGCAGTGGTGGAAAAAGTACACAACTGTCATACTTGAGTGGAAGTAGAGATACCTTCATAGAAAATGACTCAAGTAAAAGTGAAAGTCACCCAGTAAAATAGTACTTGAGTAAATGTCTAAAAGTATTTGGTTTTAAATATACTTAAGTATCAAAAGTACATGTAATTGCTCAAATATACATTTATGTCATTTAGCAGACGCTCTTATCCAGAGCATCTTACAGTTAGTGAGTGCATACATGTTTATTTATTTATTCTGGCCCCCCGAGGGAAACAAACCCACATTCCTGCCGGCCAAACCCTCCCCTACCTTGGACCAATTGTGCGCTGCCCGGTCTCGGCCGGCTGCGACAGAGCCTGGACTCGAACCAGGATCTCGAGTGGCACAGCTAGCACTGCGATGCAGTGCCTTAGACCACTGCGCCACTCGGGAGTTATATAGTGAAATATACTTAAGTATCAATAGTAAAAGTAAAAGTATAAATAATTTCCAATTCCTTATATTAAGCAAACCAGACGGCACCATTGTCTTTTATTTTTATTTTTACGGATAGACAGGGGAACACTCCAACACTCAGACATAATTTACAAACAAAGCATGTGTTCAGTGAGTCTACCAGATTAGAGGCAGTAGGGATGACCAGGGATGTTATCTTGATAAGTGCCTGAATTGGACCATTTTCCTGCCCTGCTGAGCATAAAAAAATTGAATGAGTACTTTTGGGTGTCAGGGAAAATGTAAGTAGTAAAAAGTACATTATTTTCATTAAGAATGTAATGAAGTAAAAGTAAAAGTTGTCAATAATATAAATAGTAAAGTAAAGTACAGATACCCCAAAAAACTACTTAAGTAGTACTTTAAAGTATTCTTACTTAAGTAATTTACACCACTGGGAGTGAGGAAGGGTGAGAAGGGGTGAGGAGGGGGGAGGGGTGAGGAGGGGGGAAGGGTGAGGAGGGGGAAGGGTGAGGAGGAGGGGTGAGGAGGAGGGTGAGGAGGGGGGAAGGGTGAGGAGTGAGGAGGGGTGAGGAGTGAGGAAGGGTGAGGAGGGGGGAAGGGTGAGGAGGGGGGAAGGGTGAGGAGTGAGGAGGGGTGAGGAGGGGGGAAGGGTGAGGAGTGAGGAGGGGTGAGGAGGGGGAAGGGTGAGGAGGGGGAAGGGTGAGGAGTGAGGAGGGGTGAGGAGTGAGGAGGAGGGGGGTGAGGAGGGGGAGGGGTGAGGGAGGAGGAAGGGTGAGGAGGGTGAGGGGTGAGGAGTGAGGAGGGGTGAGGAGGGGGGAGGGGTGAGGAGTGAGGAGGGGTGATGAGGGGGAGGGTGAGGAGTGAGGAGGGGTGAGGAGGAGGAGTGAGGAGGGGTGAGGAGGGGGGAGGGGTGAGGAGGGGTGAGGAGGGGTGAGGAGTGAGGAGGGGTGAGGAGTGAGGAGGGGTAAGGAGTGAGGAAGGGTGAGGAGGGGGAAGGGTGAGGAGGAGTGAGGAGGGGTGAGGAGTGAGGAGGGGTGAGGAGTGGGAGGGGTGAGGAGCCCTTGCCAGAGCCCTTGTGTGTCTGGGAGAGTTGTGATTTAGTGCAGAGATGAGATATACAGCGCCTTCGGAAAGTATTCAGACCTCTTGACTTTTTCCACATTTTGTTATGTTACAGCTTATTCTAAAATTGATTAAATGTTTTTTTTCCCCCTCATCAACCTACACACAATACCCCATAATGACAAAGCGAAACCCGTCAAAAGGGGTGATGATATTGATAAAACAATCATTTTGATCAGAATTTGCAAATTGTACAAACAGATCCGCAAGGGAGATGGATTATTTTAAATATATTATTTGACCATAAACATATTTGGCTCATTAATCTATACGGTCCAAATAATGATGATCAACGCTTCTTTGAAAATATATATATTAATTTATCAAGCCTACAAGCAATACAAGACTCTATTGTTATGGTGGGAGATTATAATATGGTTTTAAATACCTCAATGGATGGTAAACGAAATCACATTACAAACTGTCACCCTCATGCACTTAAAGAATATCATGGATATATTGGAACTAGTGGATATATATCGAGCCTTAAATATCCTGACCTAGCGAGGATATTGGACATTTTATCAAAGGCTATTGGATGACAACTTGTTTTTAACCAGGACAGAATAATTTATAACTGACTTTTTCCAACATAACATAGGTACAGCAGATCCTGTTATTGTATGGGACACTTTTAAATGTGCCTTTAGATGCCATGCAAATCAATACTCATCTTTAAAACAAAAGCAATTTAGGTCAAAAGAGTTCATATTAAGAAAGGAAATAGAGGGACTAACAGTTCAGATAGATAGAGTTGAAGTCGGAAGTTTACATACACCTTAGCCAAATACATTTAAACTGTCAGGTGTTGCTGTAGATTGGTGTGGTGTGGAATCAGGCGCAGGACGCAGAAGTTAAGTCCAACAAAGACTTTTAGTAGAGCACACAAAAATACAAATTAAACAGCCCGGAGGCGAGAAAAGCGCACACAGGCGTAAACAAACGAGCGCACAAAACATGTGCGAAAATCCTCTCCTAAAATAAACAAGGAGGAAAGCTACAAATAGCGCACCGAAACGGGTAGCGCAACAACACGACAACGGGAACAATTACACACAACACCTAAACTCACAACAAGGAACTAAATAGGGTGCTTAATGAGACATAACACAAAACAGGTGTGACAAACAGACAAAACCAATCAAACATGAAACATAGAACGGTGGCAGCTAGTACTCCGGAGACGACGCCCGCCGAAACCTGCCCGAACAAGGAGGAGGGGCCGCCTCGGCCGAAACCGTGACAGTACCCCCCCCTTGACGCGCGGCTCCAGCCGTGCGCCGCCCCCGGCCTCGGGGACGACCAGGAGGACGCGGAGCAGGGCGCGTAGGATGACCACGATGGAATTCGGTCAGAAGGGACGGGTCCAGAATGTCCCTCCTCGGCACCCAGCACCGCTCCTCCGGGCCGTACCCTCCCACTCCACGAGATATTGGAGACCCCCATCCGGCGTCTCGAATCCAGGATGGTCCGAACAGTGTACGCTCGGAGCCCCTCGATGTCCAACGGGGGCGGAGGAGTCTCTTCTATCTCAAAGTCCTGGAGTGGACCAGCTACCACCGGCCTGAGGAGAGACACATGGAACGAGGGGTTAATATTCTTGTAATCAATGGGCAGTTGTAACCGGTAACACACCTCGTTCAATCTCCTCAGGACTTTAAAAGGCCCACAAACCGCCGACCCAGCTTCCGGCAGGGCAGGCGGAGGGGCAGGTTTCTGGTTGAGAGCCAGACTCGATCTCCAGGTGCGTACACTGGCCCCTCACTGCGGTGGAGGTCGGCGCTCGTCTTCTGTCGACGGATGGCTCGCTGCAGATGGACGTGTGCAGCGTTCCACGTCTCCTCCGAGCGCCGCACCCACTCATCCACAGCAGGGGCCTCGATCTGGCTCTCATGCCAAGGTGCCAGAACCGGCTGGTACCCTAACACACACTGGAAAGGGGTTAGTTTAGTGGAGGAGTGGCGGAGAGAGTTCTGTGCCATCTCGGCCCAGGGCACATATCTCGCCCACTCCTCCGGCCGGCCCTGACAATATGACCTCAGAAACCTACCCACATCCTGGTTGACTCGTTCGACCTGCCCATTACTCTCCGGGTGGTAACCCGAGGTAAGGCTCACCGAAACCCCCAACCGTTCCATAAAGGCTCTCCAGACTCTGGAGGTAAACTGGGGGCCTCGATCAGACACTATATCCTCGGGTACCCCGTAATGCCGGAAGACGTGAGTAAATAGAGCCTCAGCGGTCTGTAGGGCAGTAGGAAGACCCGGCATGGGAAGGAGACGACAGGCCTTCGAGAACCGATCCACAACGACCAGGATGGTGGTATTCCCTTGTGAGGAGGGAAGGTCGGTAACAAAATCCACCGAGAGGTGAGACCAGGGTCGTTGTGGAACGGGCAGGGGTTGTAATTTACCCCTGGGCAAGTGTCTGGGCGCCTTACACTGGGCACACACTGAGCAGGAGGAGACATAAATCCTCACATCCCTGGCTAACGTTGGCCACCAGTACTTTGTACTAAGGCAGTGCACTGTCCGGCCAATACCTGGATGTCCAGAGGAGGGTGACGTGTGAGCCCAATAAATCAGCCGATCCCGGACCTCGAGCGGGACGTACGTCCGACCCACCGGACACTGTGGAGGGCTAGGGTCGGTGCGTAATGCCCGCTCGATCTCCGCATCGACCTCCCATACCACCGGTGCAACCAGACAAGACTCTGGTAGTATGGGAGTGGGTTCCACGCACCTCTCCTCCGTGTCATACCGCCGAGACAGGGCATCTGCCTTCCCGTTCTGGGACCCAGGGATGTAAGTGATCTTGAACACAAACCGGGCGAGAAACATAGTCCATCGAGCCTGGCGAGGATTCAGTCTCCTAGCTGCCCGAATGTATTCCAGGTTACGGTGGTCAGTCAGAATGAGGAAAGGGTGTTGAGCCCCCTCAAGCCAATGCCTCCACACCTTTAGGGCCTGTACTACGGCTAACAGCTCCCTGTCCCCTACGTCATAATTCCGCTCCGCCGGACTGAGCTTCTTAGAATAAAAAGCACAGGGGCGGAGTTTAGGTGGTGTGCCGGACCGTTGTGAAAGAACTTCCCGATACCGGCCTCAGACGCGTCTACCTCTACTTGGAAGGGTAAAGTGGGATCCGGGTGCGCCAGCACTGGAGCCGAGGTAAACAGGTCCTTCAGTCTCCCAAAAGCCCTGTCCGCCTCAGCCGACCACCGCAGCGCACAGGACCCCCCTTCAGAAGAGACGTTATGGGAGCTGCCACCTGTCCAAAACCCCCGGATAAACCTCCGGTAGTAATTTGCAAAACCCAAGAACCGCTGCACCTCTTTAACCGTAGTTGGGGTTTCCCAATTACGCACGGCAGACACACGGTCAACCTCTATTCTCACCCCTGACGCAGACAACTGATAACCCAAAAAGGAGACTGACTCCTGAAAGAACAGACATTTCTCGGCTTTGACATACAGGTCATGCTCCAACAATCTCCTCAATACCCTGCGCACCAGGGCTACATGCTCGGCCCGAGTAGAACTGTATACTAGAATATCATCTATGTACACCACTACTCCCTGCGCCTGCATGTCCCGGAAAATCTCATCTACAAAAGATTGGAAGACTGATGGAGCATTCATTAAACCATATGGCATGACGAGATACTCGTAATGGCCGGAGGTAGTACTAAATGCTGTCTTCCACTCATCGCCCTCCCTAATGCGCACCAAGTTATATGCGCTCCTGAGGTCCAATTTTGTGAAGAACCGTGCCCCGTGTAAGGACTCCGTCATGGTCGCAATCAGCGGGAGTGGATAACTATATTTCACAGTCACCTGATTGAGACCGCGGTAATCAATACACGGACGCAAACCTCCATCCTTTTTCTTCACAAAAAAGAAGCTTGAGGACGCGGGAGAAGTGGAGGGCCGTATGTATCCCTGTCTCAGAGACTCGGCAATGTATGTCTCCATTGCCCCTTTCTCCTCCTGTGACAAAGGATACACACGGCTCCGCGGGAGCGCAGCTCCTGCCTGGAGGTCTATCGCACAATCCCCCTGTCTATGAGGCGGCAACCGTGCCGCTCAAGTCTTACTAAACACGAGTGCCAAATCCTCATACTCAGGCGGAATGTGCAGTGCTGGCATCTGGTTCGGACTCTCCACCGAAGTCGCCCCTACGGAAACACCCAGACATAGCCCCTCACACTGAGCAGACCACCCTTTAAGAGCCTTCTCTCGCCACGAAATCGTAGGATCATGGGTAATCAACCAGGGAAGCCCCAGTACCACCGGATACGCAGGAGAGTCGATCAGATAGAGTTGAATCGTCTCCTCATGACCCCCCTGCGTCTTCATCCTAAGTGGCGCCGTGACCTCCCTAATCAACCCAGATCCCAACGGACGACTATCTAGGGCATGTACAGGGAAAGGCTTATCAACCGAAGGAGGGGAATCCCTAACTCAACACAGAATTTACGATCTACAAAATTCCCAGCTGCGCCTGAATCGACTAGCGCCTTATGCTGGGAACGAGGGGCAACCTGTGGAAAACAAACAGGTATAGTTATGTGTACGACAGAAAGCTCTGGGTAAGTAGGGCGCCTACTCACCTGGGAGGACTCCCCAATGTGTGACCTGCCGTTTCCCTCACCAGGGGACCCTCCCCAGCACCTAGCCGCGGTGTGCCCTCCGCGGCCACAGTTGGTGCAGGAGACCGCCCCCCTCGGGCTCCTTCTTCTCCCCCCTCTAGCGCCAGCACCTCCGAGCTCCATCGGGCTCGGCTCGGAGGCGCTGGAGGGTGGAATGGGCGACCCCCACCTGGGACGTCCGCGGGTCGCGAGCAGGGTGTCCAGCCGAATGGCCATGTCCACCAACTGGTCAAATGATAGTGTAGTATCCCTGCACGCTAACTCTCTGCGGACGTCCTCCCGAAGGCTGCATCTAAAGTGGTCTATGAGGGCCCGCTCATTCCACCCTGCATCTGCCGCTAGAGTCCGGAACTCCAGCGCAAACTCTTGAGCGCTCCTCATCCCCCTGCCGGAGGTAGAATAGACGCTCCCCGCCGCCTTCCCTTCTGGTGGATGGTCGAAGACCGCACGGAAGCGGCGGGAGAACTCCGCATAGGTGACAGTGGCGGCGTCTATTCTCCTCCATTCGGCGTTGGCCCACTCCAACGCCTTGCCGGTGAGACAGGAGATGAGGGCGGAAACGCTCTCGTGTCCCGAGGGCGCCCGGGTGTACGGTGGCAAGGTAGAGTTCCACCTGTAACAGGAACCCCTGACACCCGGCAGCGGTGCCGTCGTACGCCCTCGGGAGCGAGAGCCGAATCCCACTGGGTTCCGGTTGTTGGACGGGCGGGCTGACCGATGGTGATGGTGCGGTAGGTGGAGGTGTGGGTACCTCGCTGGTCTCCCATCGATGGAGAATGTTCATCACCCGGTCCAGGGCGTGCCCGATCTGGTTAATCCGATCGTCTTGACCACGGAGACGCTCCTCCATGATGTCGGTGGGTGCTCCTGCTGATTCCATGCGATGGTGTGTAATTCTGTCAGGTGTTGCTGTAGATTGGTGTGGTGTGGAATCAGGCGCAGGACGCAGAAGTTAAGTCCAACAAAGACTTTTAGTAGAGCACACAAAAATACAATCCAAACAGCCCGGAGGCGAAAAGCGCACACAGGCGTAAACAAACGAGTGCACAAAACATGTGCGAAAATCCTCTCCTAAAATAAACAAGGAGGAAAGCTACAAATAGCGCACCGAAACGGGTAGCGCAACAACACGACAACGGGAACAATTACACACAACACCTAAACTCACAACAAGGAACTAAATAGGGTGCTTAATGAGACATAACACAAAACAGGTGTGACAAACAGACAAAACCAATCAAACATGAAACATAGAACGGTGGCAGCTAGTACTCCGGAGACGACGACCGCCGAAACCTGCCCGAACAAGGAGGAGGGGCCGCCTCGGCCGAAACCGTGACATAAACTCAGTTTTTGACATTTAATACTAGTAAAAATTCCCTGTCTTAGGTCAGTTAGGATCACCACTTTAGTTTAAGAATATGAAATGTCAGAATAATAGTAGAGAGAATGATTTATTTCAGCTTTTATTTCTTTCATCACATTCCCAGTGGGTCAGAAGTTTACATACACTCAATTAGTATTTGGTAGCATTGCCTTTAAATTGTTTAACTTGGGTCAAACATTTCGGGTAGCCTTCCACAAGCTTCCCACAATAAGTTGGGTGAATTTTGGCCCATTCCTCCTGACAGAGCTGGTGTAACTGAGTCAGGTTTGTAGGCCTCCTTGCTCGCACACGCCTTTTCAGTTCTGCCCACACATTTTCTATAGGATTGAGGTCAGGGCTTTGTGATGGCCACTCCAATACCTTGACTTTGTTGTCCTTAAGCCATTTTGCCACAACTTTGGAAGTATGCTTAGGGTCATTGGTCCATTTGCAAGACCCATTTGCGACCAAAATTTAACTTCCTGACTGATGTCTTGAGATGTTGCTTCAATATATCCACATTATTGTCCTTCCTCATGATGCCATCTATTTTGTGAAGTGCACCAGTCCCTCTTGCAGCAAAGCACCCCCACAGCATGATGCTGCCACCCCGTGCTTCATGGTTGGGATGGTGCCAGGTTTCCTCCAGATGTAACGATGTTCATTATGGCCAAACAGTTCTATTTTTGTTTCATCAGACCAGAGGACATTTCTCCAAAAAGTACGATCTTTGTCCCCATGTGCAGTTGCAAACCGTAGTCTGGTTTTTTTATGGCGGTTTTGGAGCAGTGTCTTTTTCCTTGCTGTGTGGCCTTTCGGGTTATGTTGATATAGGACTTGTTTTACTGTGGATATAGATACTTTTGTACCTGTTTCCTCCAGCATCTTCACAAGGTCCTTTGCTGTTGTTTAGGGATTGATTTGCACTTTTCGCACAAAAGTAGGTTAATCTCTAGGAGACAGAACACATCTCCTTCCTGAGCGGTATGACGGCTGCGTGGTCCCATGGTGTTTAAACTTGCATACTATTGTTTGTACAGATGAACGTGGTACCTACAGGCTTTTGGAAATTGCTCCCAAGGATGAACCAGACTTGTGGAGGTCTACAATTTTTTTTCAGAGGTTTTGGCTGATATCTTTTCATTTTCCCATGATGTCAAGCAAAGAGGCATTGAGTTTGAAGGTAGCCCTTAAAATACATCCACAGGTACACCTCCAATTGACTAAAATGATGTCAATTAGCCTATCAGAAGCTTCTAAAGCCATGACATCATTTTCTGGAATTTTCCAAGCTGTTTAAAGGCACAGTCAACTTAGTGTATGTAAACTTCTGGCCCACTGGAATTGTGATACAGTGAATAATAAGTGAAATAATCTGTCTGTAAACAATTGTTGGAAAGATTACTTGTGTCATGCACAAAGTAGATATCCTAACCGACTTGCCAAAACTATAGTTTGTTAACAAGACATTTGTGGAGTGGTTGAAAAAGGAGTTTTAATGACTCCAACCTAAGTGTATGTAAACTTCCGGCTTCAACTGTATACAGTCCCTTCGGAAAGAATTCAGACCCCTTGACTTTTTCCACATTTTGTTACGTTACAGCCTTATTCTAAAATGGATTCAATAGTATTTTTCCTCAATCTACACACACTAACCCATAATGACAAAGCAAAAACAGGTTTTTAGAAAAAACTGAAATATCACTTTTACATAAGTATTCATACCCTTTACTTAGTACTTTGTTGAAGCGCCTTTGGCAGCGATTACAGCCTCAAGTCTTCTTGGGTATGACGCTACAAGCTTGGCACCTATATTTGGGGAGTTTCTCCCATTCTTCTCTGCAGATCCTCTCAAGCTCTGTCAGGTTAGATGGGGAGCGTCGCTGCACAGCTATTTTCAGGTCTCTCCAGAGATGTTCGATCGGGTTCAAGTCCAGGCTCTGAATGGGCCACTCAAGGACATTCAAGCGGTCTGAATTCTTTCCGAATGCACTGTAAATACATAAACACCAAATAGATTAGATTAACAATTATTTCTCGTCGTTCCATTCACCATATAACTATTACCAAATTGCTTCAAACCAAAACACAGAAAGAAAGAGTGGGAGAGTTGGTGGGTGTGTGTTACTGACATGCTTTTTAGTGTTCAATGCTATTGTACTTTGCAATCAACATCTTTACAATATGATCTGTAAGGCTCCTTCTACGCTGACTAAGTAGCGTCTGATAATGTAAGAAAAGTCTCTCTACATCCACTGAGATAGTGGGGAGGCACAAATGTATCGCCACAATGTGAGCTGGCATTTTGTTCTGCCTAGCTGCCTCCCACTGCACTCACCTCCATAACGTCTGCCTTGTCAATGCCCATGTATCTGTGCCACTCCTCTGCAGATATCTGGCTCAGAGCAGGAATGGTACGGACATAGTCTTTAATGTCCTTTCTTGCCCCTACCACCTGGGCTGGATATTGTGTGTAGAGCTCTGGAAGGTACTCTGTACGCAGATGGGATAGCGCTGGGACAGACCATCCCTGCTTGCAGTGTTTCTTCAGAAATATCTGCTTTGATTAATGTTCTTGTGAAGTCCAAGAGGAACTCCTTTCTGTCAGCTGTGGAGGGGGTCTTTGCCAGACAGGAGGCCAGGGTCTTTACCAGACAGGAGGCCAGGGTCTTTACCAGACAGGAGGCCAGGGTCTTTACCAGACAGGAGGCCAGGGTCTTTACCAGACAGGGCAAGGCCAGGGTCTTTACCAGACAGGAGGCCATCTCCAGAAGGAGGCCAGGGTCTTTACCAGACAGGAGGCCAGGGTCTTTACCAGACAGGAGGCCAGGGTCTTTACCAGACAGGAGGCCAGGGTCTTTACCAGACAGGAGGCCAGGGTCTTTACCAGACAGGAGGCCAGGGTCTTTACCAGACAGGAGGCCAGGGTCTTTACCAGACAGGAGGCCAGGGTCTTCAGCAGGCCGTCTTTACCAGA
This sequence comes from Coregonus clupeaformis, assembly GCF_020615455.1. Lineage (NCBI taxonomy): Eukaryota > Metazoa > Chordata > Actinopteri > Salmoniformes > Salmonidae > Coregonus > Coregonus clupeaformis. The sequence goes on along the minus strand of NW_025533484.1, from coordinate 785,972 downwards.
CAGGAGGCCAGGGTCTTTACCAGACAGGAGGCCAGGTCTTACCAGACAGGAGGCAGGGTCTGGCGGGTCTTTACCAGAATTTACGGAGGCCAGGGTCTTTACCAGCAGGAGGCCAGGGTCTTTACAGACAGGAGGCCAGGGTTTCCAGACAGAGGCCAGGGTCTTTACCAGACAGGAGGCCAGGGTCTTTGCCAGACAGGAGGCCAGGGTCTTTACCAGACAGGAGGCCAGGGTCTTTACCAGACAGGAGGCCAGGGTCTTTACCAGACAGGAGGCCAGGGTCTTTGCCAGACAGGAGGCCAGGGTCTTTGCCAGACAGGAGGCCAGGGTCTGCGTTCTTGTTTGGATTGAAAAAATGTAGAAAATAAAGAACAATGTTACTTTTAGCAAATTAAGTATTCTCAGGCTGAGTTCAAAAGCAGCCCTACAGTGGATCTCAAGCTTTGAAGCGACACACACACACACACAAACCTGACACAGACGCCTGTAACCCACAGACACACACAGCCTATAAACCCGACAGTATGTTTCACACACACACACACACACACACACACACACACACACACACACACACACACACACACACACACACACACACACACACACACACACATACACACACACACACACACACACACATACACACACACACACACACACACACACACACACACACACACACACACACACACACACACACACACGTCAAAACAATGAACTCATAAAAAATGTCTGTGACTTGCTGCTTTTGTAATTCCCAACATGTCACTTGTTTTGATATCTCCACCACATCACTTTGGGTAACTTGTTAGCTATTAGCTAGCGTTACCTCGGTTAAGTTAGCTAGCTAGCCTAAATGGCGTGATGGAACTGGATTGACAAGTTGGGAAGCTTGCTAGACTAATGTTAGATAGTTAACTTCCCACTCCTATCTAGATACAGACACAAATGTAATGATCAAGAACAGAT